>NW_023493660.1:455000-755000 GCF_013265735.2 Oncorhynchus mykiss
TGAACCCTAACCCCTAACCCAGCCTCCTGGACAGGGCTGTGTTACCATTCTGTTAAAGACAGTCAGATATTACTATTACTGTGACCCCTAACCCCTAACCCATCCTCATGTGTCATTATCTACTGTTTATACTACCAAAGACAATAGATGGAACACTGTGTGTTTGTGATGTGACTGTTATAGTGCATGCTAATGACAGCCTACTGTGTATGAGATAGTGTTGGTGACTGTGTATTTCACTGTGCAGTCCCAGCTGTGGGGGCACTGGGTTATGGCAATGTCTCCCAGAATCCTGTGCTCACCACAGTCAGCTCATTTGGGGAGAGTCTATGCTGCAGCAGGAGTGTGTGTTCTCACCAAGGTGAGTTGGTTGGGAGAGGCTCTGTGCTGCAGCAGGAGTGTGTGTTCTCACCACAGTGACTTGGTTGGGAGAGGCTCTGTGCTGCAGCAGGAGTGTGTGTTCTCACCACAGTGACTTGGTTGGGAGAGGCTCTGTGCTGCAGCAGGAGTGTGTGTTCTCACCACAGTGACTTGGTTGGGAGAGGCTCCGTGCTGCAGCAGTAGGTTGATGATGTGGGTGTGGCCTTGCTGGGCCGCCTGATGGAGGGGGGTGTATCCGTTCTGAAGGGGGAGGAGGAGAGGTCAGACACACCTCTTTAATTAAACATACCAACACATACCCACTCCAACACCCACACCTACAACCATCAACATCTACTGTATATAGAAATGTTAAATCTGGAGGGGAGCCTAACCTGTGACCCCTGACCCCTATCCCATAAATCAAACATTAACATCTATATAGATATGTTCAATCTGAAGGGGAGCCTAACCTTGGTTTTGGCGTTGATCTTGGCCTGGTTCTTTAGCAGGAAGTTGACCATCTTCACGTTTCCATAGTGACACGCCACATGCAGCGGAGTGTATCCCATCTAGGGAAACAGAAATCAAGTGTTATGCCTGATGTGACCACTAGTGTATCCCGTCTAGGGAAACAGAAATCAAGTGTTATGCCTGGTGTGACCACTAGTGTATCCCATCTAGGGAAACAGAAATCAAGTGTTATGCCTGATGTGACCACTTGTGTATCCCGTCTAGGGAAACAGAAATCAAGTGTTATGCCTGGTGTGACCACTAGTGTATTCCGTCTAGGGAAACAGATATCAAGTGTTATGCCTGATGTGACCACTAGTGTATCCCGTCTAGGGAAACAGAAATCAAGTGTTATGCCTGGTGTGACCACTAGTGTATCCCGTCTAGGGAAACAGAAATCAAGTGTTATGCCTGGTGTGACCACTAGTGTATCCCGTCTAGGGAAACAGAAATCAAGTGTTATGCCTGGTGTGACCACTAGTGTATTCCGTCTAGGGAAACAGATATTAAGTGTTATGCCTGATGTGACCACTAGTGTATCCCGTCTAGGGAAACAGAAATCAAGTGTTATGCCTGGTGTGACCACTAGTGTATCCCGTCTAGGGAAACAGAAATCAAGTGTTATGCCTGGTGTGACCACTAGTGTATCCCGTCTAGGGAAACAGAAATCAAGTGTTATGCCTGGTGTGACCACTAGTGTATCCCGTCTAGGGAAACAGAAATCAAGTGTTATGCCTGGTGTGACCACTAGTGTATTCCGTCTAGGGAAACAGAAATCAAGTGTTATGCCTGGTGTGACCACTAGTGTATCCCGTCTAGGGAAACAGAAATCAAGTGTTATGCCTGGTGTGACCACTAGTGTATCCCGTCTAGGGAAACAGATATCAAGTGTTATGCCTGGTGTGACCACTAGTGTATCCCGTCTAGGGAAACAGAAATCAAGTGTTATGCCTGGTGTGACCACTAGTGTATCCCGTCTATGGAAACAGAAATCAAGTGTTATGCCTGATGTGACCACTAGTGTATCCCATCTAGGGAAACAGAAATAAAGTGTTATGCCTGGTGTGACCACTAGTGTATACCATCTAGGGAAACAGAAATCAAGTGTTATGCCTGATGTGACCACTAGTGTATCCCGTCTAGGGAAACAGAAATCAAGTGTTATGCCTGGTGTGACCACTAGTGTATCCCGTCTAGGGAAACAGAAATCAAGTGTTATGCCTGGTGTGACCACTAGTGTATCCCTTCTAGGGAAACAGAAAAACAGAAATCAAGTGTTATGCCTGATGTGACCACTAGTGTATCCCATCTAGGGAAACATAAACAGAAATCAAGTGTTATGCCTGGTGTGACCACTAGTGTATCCCATCTAGGGAAACAGAAATCAAGTGTTATGCCTGGTGTGACCACTAGTGTATCCCGTCTAGGGAAACAGAAATCAAGTGTTATGCCTGGTGTGACCACTAGTGTATCCCGTCTAGGGAAACAGAAATCAAGTGTTATGCCTGGTGTGACCACTAGTGTATTCCGTCTAGGGAAACAGAAATCAAGTGTTATGCCTGGTGTGACCACTAGTGTATCCCGTCTAGGGAAACAGAAATCAAGTGTTATGCCTGGTGTGACCACTAGTGTATCCCGTCTAGGGAAACAGAAATCAAGTGTTATGCCTGGTGTGACCACTAGTGTATCCCGTCTAGGGAAACAGAAATCAAGTGTTATGCCTGGTGTGACCACTAGTGTATCCCGTCTAGGGAAACAGAAATCAAGTGTTATGCCTGGTGTGACCACTAGTGTATTCCGTCTAGGGAAACAGATATCAAGTGTTATGCCTGGTGTGACCACTAGTGTATCCCATCTAGGGAAACAGAAATCAAGTGTTACTACTGTTGTAGTGTTGTAGAGTACAGTTGTAGTGTTTCAGTGTTGTAGTGTTTCAGTGTTGTATTGTAGTGTTGTAGTGTTGTATTGTAGTGTTGTATTGTTGTAGTGTTGTATTGTAGTGTTCTATTGTAGTGTTGCAGTGTTGTAGTGTTGTAGTGTTTCAGTGTTGTAGTGATTCAGTGTTGTAGTGATTCAGTGGTGTTGTGTTTCAGTGTTGTAGTGTTTCAGTGTTGTAGTGTTTCAGTGTTGTAGTGTTTCAGTGTTGTAGTGCTTCTGTGTAGTAGTGATTCAGTGTTGTAGTGTTGTAGTGTTTCAGTGTAATGGTGTTTCAGTGTAGTAGTGATTCAGTGTTGTAGTGATTCAGTGTTGTAGAGTTTCAGTGTTGCAGTCATTCAGTGTTGTAGTGTTTCTGTGTAGTAGTGATTCAGTGTTGTAGTAATTCAGTGTTTCAGAATACTGTTGTAGAGTTTCAGCGTAGTACTGTAGTGTTGTAGAGTACTGTTGTAGTGTAGTAGTGAATTTATTTTTTATTTTTTATTTAAACTTTATTTTACTAGGCAAGTCAGTTAAGAACAACTTCTTATTTACAATGAAGGCCTAGGAACAGTGGCCTCTCTCTCGTCTCTCTGGTCCTTGTCTCTCATCTCTCTGGTCCTTCTCTCTCATCTCTCTGGTCTTTCTCTCTCTGGGGTCTCTCTCTCTCTCTCTCTCCCTCTCTTTGGTCTCTCTCTCTGGGTTTCTATTCCTCCTGGTCTCTCCTCTCTGGGTTTCTAGTCCTCCTGGTCTCTCCTCTCTGGGTTTGTAGACCTTCTGGTCTCTCTCTCTGAGTTTCTAGTCCTCCTGGTCTCCCCTCTCTGGGTTTCTAGTCCTCCTGGTCTCTCCTCTCTGGGTTTGTAGACCTTCTGGTCTCTCTCTCTGAGTTTCTAGACCTTCTGGTCTCTATCTCTGAGTTTCTAGTCCTCCTGGTCTCTCCTCTCTGGATTTCTAGTCCCCCTGGTCTCTCTCTGGGTTTCTAGTCCTCCTGGTCTCTCTCTGGGTTTCTAGTCCCCCTGGTCTCTCTCTGGGTTTCTAGTCCTCCTGGTCTCTCTCTCCTCTCTGGGTTTGTAGACCTTCTGGTCTCTCTCTCTGGGTTTCTAGTCCCCCTGGTCTCTCTCTGGGTTTCTAGTCCTCCTGGTCTCTCTCTGGGTTTCTAGTCCTCCTGGTCTCTCTCTGGGTTTCTAGTCCTCCTGGTCTCTCCTCTCTGGGTTTCTAGTCCTCCTGGTCTCTCCTCTCTGGGTTTCTAGTCCTCCTGGTCTCTCCTCTCTGGGTTTGTAGACCTTCTGGTCTCTCTCTCTGAGTTTCTAGACCTTCTGGTCTCTCTCTCTGAGTTTCTAGTCCTCCTGGTCTCTCTCTGGGTTTCTAGACCTTCTGGTCTCTCTCTCTGGATTTCTAGTCCTCCTGGTCTCTCTCTGGGTTTCTAGACCTTCTGGTCTCTCTCTCTGGGTTTCTAGTCCCCCTGGTCTCTCTCTGAGTTTCTAGACCTTCTGGTCTCTCTCTGGGTTTCTAGTCCTCCTGGTCTCTCTCTGGGTTTCTAGACCTTCTGGTCTCTCTCTCTGGATTTCTAGTCCCCCTGGTGTCTCTCTGGGTTTCTAGACCTTCTGGTCTCTCTCTGGGTTTCTAGTCCTCCTGGTCTCTCTCTGGGTTTCTAGTCCTCCTGGTCCCTCTCTGGGTTTCTAGACCTTCTGCTCTCTCTGTTGTGTTTCTCAATGAGTGTTCTGCAGTGAGGTTTCAGGAGGGACCAGCCGACCTACACGGCTGTCAGACCAGAGTTGAACATGTGTACGTGTGTGTGTGTACCTTAGTCTCTGGGTCAACAGTGGCCCCCTGGTTAACCAGCACCTCAGCTACGTTGACCTTGTCGTCCTGAGCTGCCAGGTGGAGAGGAGTCAGACCACTCTGAGAGGAGAGGACACAGGACAGGACATAACACATTACAACACAGGACAGGACACAGGACAGGACATACCACATTAGAACACAGGACAGGACATACGACATTAGAACACAGGACAGGACATACCACATTAGAACACAGGATATGACATACCACATTAGAACACAGGACAGGACATACCACATTACAACACAGGACAGGACATACCACATTAGAACACAGGACAGGACATACCACATTACAACACAGGACAGGACATAAAACATTAGAACACAGGACAGGACAGGACATACCACATTAGAACACAGGATATGACATACCACATTAGAACACAGGATATGACATACCAAATTAGAACACAGGATATGACATACCAAATTAGAACACAGGACATGACATACCACATTAGAACACAGGACAGGACATACCACATTAGAACACAGGATATGACATACCAAATTAGAACACAGGACAGGACATACGACATTAAAACACAGGATATGACATACCACATTAGAACACAGGATATGACATACCAAATTAGAACACAGGATAGGACATACCACATTAGAACACAGGATATGACATACCAAATTAGAACACAGGATAGGACATACCACATTAGAACACAGGATATGACATACCAAATTAGAACACAGGATAGGACATACCACATTAGAACACAGGACATACCACATTAGAACACAGGATAGGACATACCACATTAGGACACAGGACAGGACATACCACATTAGAACACATGACAGCACATACCAAATTAGAACACAGGACATGACATACCACATTAGGACACAGGACAGGACATACCACATTAGAACACATGACAGGACATACCACATTAGAACACAGGACAGGACATGACATACCACATTAGAACATAGGATATACCACATTAGAACACAGGACAGGACATACCACATTAGAACACAGGACAGGACATACCACATTAGAACACAGGACAGGACATACCACATTACAACACAGGACAGGACATACCACATTAGAACACAGGACAGGACATACCACATTAGAACACATGACAGGACATACCACATTAGAACACAGGACAGGACATACCACATTAGAACACAGGACAGGACATACCACATCAGAACACAGGACAGGACATGACATACCACATTAGAACATAGGATATACCACATTAGAACACAGGACAGGACATGACATACCACATTAGAACACAGGACATACCACATTAGAACACAGGATAGGACATACCACATTAGAACACAAGACAGGACATACCACATTAGAACAAAGGACAGGACATACCACATTAGGACAAAGGACAGGACATACCACATTAGAACACAGGACAGGACATGACATACCACATTAGAACACAGGACAGGACATACCACATTAGAACACAGGACAGGACATACCACATTAGAACAAAGGACAGGACATGACATACCACATTAGAACACAGGACAGGACATACCACATTACAACACAGGACAGGACATACCACATTAGAACAAAGGACAGGACATGACATACCACATTAGAACACATGACAGGTCATACCACATTAGAACACAGGATAGGACATACCACATTAGAACACAGGACAGGACATACCACATTAGAACAAAGGACAGGACATGACATACCACATTAGAACACAGGACAGGTCATACCACATTAGAACACAGGATAGGACATACCACATTAGAACACAGGACAGGACATACCACATTAGAACACAGGATAGGACATACCACATTAGAACACAGGACAGGACATATCACATTAGAACACAGGATAGGACATACCACATTAGAACACAGGACAGGACATACCTCATTAGAACACAGGACAGGACATACCACATTAGAACACAAGACAGGACACATTAGAACACACAACAGGACATACCACATTAGAACACAGGACAGGACATACCACATTAGAACACATGACGTACCACATTAGAACACAGGATAGGACATGACATACCACATTAGAACACACGACAGGTCATACCACATTAGAACACAGGATAGGACATACCACATTAGAACACAGGACAGGACATACCACATTAGAACAAAGGATAGGACATACCACATTAGAACACAGGATAGGACATACCACATTAGAACAAAGGACAGGACATGACATACCACATTAGAACACACGACAGGTCATACCACATTAGAACACAGGACAGGACATACCACATTAGAACACAGGACAGGACATACCACATTAGAACACAGGACAGGACATACCCACATTAGAACACAGGACAGGACATAAAACATTAGAACACAGGACAGGACATACCACATTAGAACACAGGACAGGACATACCACATTAGAACACAGGATAGGACATACCAAATTAGAACACAGGACATACCACATTAGAACACAGGATAGGACATACCACATTAGAACACAGGACAGGACATACCACATTAGAACACAGGACATACCACATTAGAACACAGGATAGGACATACCACATTAGAACACAGGACATACCACATTAGAACACAGGACAGGACATACCACATTAGAACACAGGATAGGACATACCAAATTAGAACACAGGACATACCACATTAGAACACAGGACAGGACATACCACATTAGAACACAGGACAGGACATACCACATTAGAACACAGGATAGGACATACCAAATTAGAACACAGGACATACCACATTAGAACACAGGATAGGACATACCACATTAGAACACAGGACAGGACATACCACATTAGAACACAGGACATACCACATTAGAACACAGGATAGGACATACCACATTAGAACACAGGACATACCACATTAGAACACAGGACAGGACATACCACATTAGAACACAGGACAGGACATAACACATTAGAACACAGGATAGGACATACCACATTAGAACACAGGACATACCACATTAGAACACAGGATAGGACATACCACATTAGAACACAGGACATACCACATTAGAACACAGGATAGGACATACCACATTAGAACATAGGACATACCACATTAGAACACAGGACAGGACATAACACATTAGAACACAGGACAGGACATACCACATTAGAACACAGGACATACCACATTAGAACACAGGACAGGACATACCACATTAGAACACAGGACAGGACATACCACATTAGAACACATGACATACCACATTAGAACACAGGATAGGACATGACATACCACATTAGAACACAGGATAGGTCATACCACATTAGAACACAGGATAGGACATACCACATTCCAACACAGGACAGGACATACCACATTAGAACACAGGACAGGACATACCACATTAGAACACAGGATAGGACATACCACATTAGAACACAGGACAGGACATACCACATTAGAACACAGGACAGGACATACCACATTAGAACACAGGACATACCACATTAGAACACAGGACAGGACATACCACATTAGAACACATGACATACCACATTAGAACACATGACATACCACATTAGAACACAGGATAGGACATGACATACCACATTAGAACACAGGATAGGACATACCACATTAGAACACAGGATAGGACATACCACATTACAACACAGGACAGGACATACCACATTCGAACACAGGACAGGACATACCACATTAGAATACATGACATACCACATTAGAACACAGGATAGGACATACCACATTACAACACAGGACAGGACATAAACATTAGAACACAGGACAGGACATACCACATTAGAACACAGGACAGGGCATACCACATTAGAACACATGACATACCACATTAGAACACAGGACAGTACATACCACATTAGAACACAGGACACAACATACCACATTAGAACACAGGACAGGACATACCACATTAGAACACAGGACAGGACATACCACATTAGAACACAGGACATACCACATTAGAACACAGGACAGGACATACCACATTAGAACACAGGACATACCACATTAGAACACAGGACAGGACATACCACATTAGAACACAGGACAGGACATACCACATTAGAACACATGACAGGACATACCACATTACAACTCAGGACAACCCTAACACCTGACCCCTAACCCCCACCTTGTTGCCCAAGCTGATGGTGGCTTCCCTGGCCAGTAGCAGGGTAACGATGTCTACGTTGCCCTCCTGAGAGGCCAGGTGCAGCGGTGTGATGCCCTGACGTGTCATAGCGTTGGTGTCGGCTCCGTACTCCAGCAGCGTCGTGGCAATCTCCATCTGGTTCTTCTTAGCCGCGATGTGAAGTGGAGTATAGCCATTCTAAACCACAGACAGAACATATTACAACACAGAGGAGGGTACCCATTCTACACCACAGACAGAACATATTACAACACAGAGGAGGGTACCCATTCTACACCACAGACAGAACATCATCTATCATCCAGGGAATATACAGACATCTATCATCCAGGGAATATACAGTCATCTATCATCCAGGGAATATACAGGCATCTATCATCCAGGGAATATACAGTCATCTATCATCCAGGGAATATACAGTCATCTATCATCCAGGGAATATACAGTCATCTATCATCCAGGGAATATACAGTCATCTATCATCCAGGGAATATACAGACATCTATCATCCAGGTAATATACAGACATCTATCATCCAGGTAATATACAGTCATCTATCATCCAGGTAATATACAGTCATCTATCATCCAGGTAATATATCATCCAGGGAATATACAGACATCTATCATCCAGGTAATATACAGACATCTATCATCCAGGTAATATACAGTCATCTATCATCCAGGTAATATATCATCCAGGTAATAGACAGTCATCTATCATCCAGGTAATATATCATCCAGGTAATATACAGTCAGTGAACAGTGGTCCTGCTGTATTAGATCAGTGAGTCGTGGTCCTGCTGTATTAGATCAGTGAGTCGTGGTCCTGCTGTATTAGTTCAGTGAGTCGTGGTCCTGCTGTTTCAGATCAGTGAGTCGTGGTCCTGCTGTATTAGATCAGTGAGTCCTGGTCCTGCTGTATTAGATCAGTGAGTCGTGGTCCTGCTGTTTCAGATCAGTGAGTCGTGGTCCTGCTGTATTAGATCAGTGAGTCGTGGTCCTGCTGGTTCAGATCAGTGAGTCGTGGTCCTGCTGTATTAGATCAGTGAGTCCTGGTCCTGCTGTTTCAGATCAGTGAGTCGTGGTCCTGCTGTTTCAGATCAGTGAGTCGTGGTCCTGCTGTATTAGATCAGTGAGTCGTGGTCCTGCTGTATTAGATCAGTGAACTGTGATCCTGTCACGGCTCCCTCCGGTACTGTTGCCCTCATGTCCATTGGTGCTGTGGGTACCTATGTGTTGTCTCAGCCTGTGCTGTGTGTTATTGTTCCCTATGTGTTGTCTCAGCCTGTGCTGTGTGTTATTGTTCCCTATGTGTTGTCTCAGCCTGTGCTGTGTGTTATTGTTCCCTATGTGTTGTCTCAGCCTGTGCTGTGTGTTATTGTTCCCTATGTGCTGTCTCAGCCTGTGCTGTGTGTTATTGTTCCCTATGTGTTGTCTCAGCCTGTGCTGTGTGTTATTGTTCCCTATGTGTTGTCTCAGCCTGTGCTGTGTGTTATTGTTCCCTATGTGTTGTCTCAGCCTGTGCTGTGTGTTATTGTTCCCTATGTGTTGTCTCAGGCTGTGCTGTGTGTTATTGTTCCCTATGTGTTGTCTCAGCCAGTGCTGTGTGTTATTGTTCCCTATGTGTTGTCTCAGCCAGTGCTGTGTGTTATTGTGCCCTATGTGTTGTCTCAGCCAGTGCTGTGTGTTATTGTTCACATGTCTGCCTGTGCTGTGTGTTTTGTGCGTTGTGTATTACGGGTCTCCTCCCATGTCGTTCTACCAGGTTTTCCCTCGTACTTTTGTTTGGGTACATCCCAGTGTTTTGTATACGTATTTGTTTAGGGTGTGTTAAAAACCCTATTATGTATTCCTGCACCTGCCTCCAAATCCTTTATACCAGCATGACAGATCCTGACAGATCCTGCTGTTTCAGATCAGAACATCATGGGAAAAACATTCACCTGATGTTACCAGAATGTTCCCAGAACGTTCCCAGAACACATTTCGTCTGTTGTTTTCGTGAAATGTTCTGAGGACCTCCAAGACAAGGTCAAATGGAATATTATGTTAAACCTAAAACACTATGCTATGAAAGAATGCTATGTCATTCTTACAACATTAAAGGAACCTTTATAGAACAGACGGAATGTGTTCTGGGAACATTCTTGGAAAATCAAGGGAATGTTTTTTTCACCCTAAAAGAAACATTGTATAATCATCCTCACATTCTGATACTGGTGTGGTAGTGGTCTGATACTGGTGTGGTAATGGTCTGGTCTGATTCTGGTGTGGTAGTGGTCTGATTCTGGTGTGGTAATGGTCTGATACTGGTGTGGTAGTGGTCTGATACTGGTGTGGTAATGGTCTGATACTGGTGTGGTAATGGTCTGATACTGGTGTGGTAGTGGTCTGATGCTGGGGTGGTAGTGGTCTGATACTGGTGTGGTAATGGTCTGATACTGGTGTGGTAGTGGTCTGATACTGGTGTGGTAATGGTCTGATACTGGTGTGGTAATGGTCTGATACTGGTGTGGTAGTGGTCTGATACTGGTGTGGTAGTGGTCTGATACTGGTGTGGTAGTGGTCTGATACTGGTGTGGTAGTGGTCTGATACTGGTGTGCTAGTGGTCTGATACTGGTGTGGTAATGGTCTGATACTGGTGTGGTAATGGTCTGATACTGGTGTGCTAGTGGTCTGATACTGGTGTGGTAATGGTCTGATACTGGTGTGGTAATGGTCTGATACTGGTGTGCTAGTGGTCTGATACTGGTGTGCTAGTGGTATGATACTGGTGTGGTAGTGGTCTGATACTGGTGTGGTAGTGGTTTGATACTGGTGTGGTAGTGGTCTGATACTGGTGTGGTAATGGTCTGATACTGGTGTGGTAGTGGTCTGATACTGGTGTGGTAGTGGTCTGATACTGGTGTGGTAGTGGTCTGATACTGGTGTGGTAATGGTCTGATACTGGTGTGGTAATGGTCTGATACTGGTGTGGTAACGGTCTGATACTGGTGTGCTAGTGGTATGATACTGGTGTGGTAGTGGTCTGATACTGGTGTGCTAGTGGTCTGATACTGGTGTGGTAGTGGTATGATACTGGTGTGGTAATGGTCTGATACTGGTGTACTAGTTGTCTGACACTGGTGTGGTAGTGGTCTGACACTGGTGTGGTAGTGGTCTAATAATGGTGTGGTAGTGGTCTGATGCTGGGGTGGTAGTGGTCTGATGCTGGGGTGGTAGTGGTCTGATTCTGGTGTGGTAGTGGTGCGGTAGTGGTCTGATGCTGGTGTGGTAGTGGTGCGGTAGTGGTCTGATGCTGGTGTGGTAATGGTCTGATAGTGGTCTGATGCTGGTGTGGTAGTGGTCTGATGCTGGTGTGGTAGTGGTGCGGTAGTGGTCTGATGCTGGTGTGGTAGTGGTCTGATACTGGTGTGGTAATGGTCTGATACTGGTGTGGTAGTGGTGCGGTAGTGGTCTGATGCTGGTGTGGTAGTGGTCTGATACTGGTGTGGTAGTGGTCTGATAATGGTGTGGTAATGGTCTGATACCGGTGTGGTAGTGGTCTGATGCTGGTGTGGTAGTGGTCTGATGCTGGTGTGGTAGTGGTCTGATACTGGTGTGGTAATGGTCTGATACTGGTGTGGTAGTGGTCTGATGCTGGTGTGGTAGTGGTCTGATGCTGGTGTGGTAGTGGACTAATACTGGTGTGGTAGTGGTCTGATGCTGGTGTGGTAGTGGTCTGGTCTGATACTGGTGTGCTAGTGGTCTGATACTGGTGTGGTAGTAGTGCGGTAGTGGTCTGATGCTGGTGTGGTAGTGGTCTGATACTGGTGTGGTAGTGGTCTGATGCTGGTGCGGTAGTGGTCTGAAACTGGTGTGGTAGTGGTCTGATGCTGGTGTGGTAATGGTCTGAAACTGGTGTGGTAGTGGTCTGATGCTGGTGCGGTAGTGGTCAGATGCTGGTGTGGTAGTGGTCTGATACTGGTGTGGTAGTGGTCGGATAATGGTGTGGTAATGGTCTGATACTGGTGTGGTAGTGGTCTGATGCTGGTGTGGTAGTGGTCTGATGCTGGTGTGGTAGTGGTCTGATACTGGTGTGGTAATGGTCTGATACTG
This sequence comes from Oncorhynchus mykiss, assembly GCF_013265735.2. Classification (NCBI taxonomy): domain Eukaryota; kingdom Metazoa; phylum Chordata; class Actinopteri; order Salmoniformes; family Salmonidae; genus Oncorhynchus; species Oncorhynchus mykiss. The sequence continues at coordinate 467,914 of NW_023493660.1, forward strand.
GTGTGGTAGTGGTCTGATGCTGGTGTGGTAGTGGTCTGATGCTGGTGTGGTAGTGGTCTGATGCTGGTGTGGTAGTGGTCTGACACTGGTGTGGTTGGTAGTGGTCTGATGCTGGTGTGGTAGTGGTCTGATGCTGATGCTGGTGTGGTAGTGGTCTGACACTGGTGTGATAGTGGTCTGATGCTGGTGTGGTAGTGGTCTGATGCTGGTGTGGTAGTGGTCTGATGCTGGTGTGGTAGTGGTCTGATGCTAGTGTGGTAGTGGTCTGATACTGGTGTGGTAGTGGTCTGATGCTGGTTTGGTAGTGGTCTGATACTGGTGTGGTAGTGGTCTGGTCTGATACTGGTGTGGTAGTGGTCTGATACTGGTATGGTCTGGTCTGATGCTAGTGTGGTAGTGCTCTGATACTGGTGTGATAGTGGTCTGATACTGGTGTGGGAGTGGTCTGATGCTGGTGTGGTAGTGGTCTGATGCTGGTGTGGTAGTGGTCTGATACTGGTGTGGTAGTGGTCTGATGCTGGTTTGGTAGTGGTCTGATGCTGGTGTGGTAGTGGTCTGATACTGGTATGGTCTGGTCTGATGCTAGTGTGGTAGTGCTCTGATACTGGTGTGGTAGTGGTCTGATGCTGGTGTGATAGTGGTCTGATGCTGGTGTGGTAGTGGTCTGATGCTGGTGTGATAGTGGTCTGATGCTGGTGTGGTAGTGGTCTGATGCTGGTGTGGTAGTGGTCTGATGCTGGTGTGGTAGTGGTCTGATGCTGGTTTGGTAGTGGTCTGATACTGGTGCAGTAGTGGTCTGACACTGGTGTGGTAGTGGCCTCCCCTATCCCGGATGACGCTGGGCCAATTGTGTGCCGCCCCATGTGATTCCCGATCATGTCCGGGAGCCCATCATGTGCCTTTGTGCAAGGCATTTAACCCTAACGGATCCTGTAAGTGGCTCTGGATAAGAGCGTCTGCTGTGGTGTAAATGTGTAAGTGATACCTACCTTGGCACCAGCGTGCGGTGAAGCTCCCTGGTCCAGCAGCAGCAGAGCCACTTTCTGGTTGTCATAGTGAGCAGCTACATGTAGGGGAGTTAGACCACTCTATAGAAACGGCATACACAGCTGCATTAGTGTTGGACTGAAAGTGTAGGCACTTAGCCCAACACAGTGGAAGGATGACAAACTGGGATCTGAAGTGGTTGAAATATAAATCAGTTAGAACAATTCCAATACTGTCTTTGTCCGTTGAATAAAGACATGTTCAGTCTCGGACCAAGATATCCCTCTAGTGGTGTGGGTGCTATGCTTTGGCAACGTGGGTGGGGTTATATCCTTCCTGTTTGGCCCTGTCCGGGGGTATCATCGGATGGGGCCACAGTGTTTCCTGACCCCTCCTGTCTCAGCCTCCAGTATTTATGCTGCAGTAGTTTATGTGTCGGGGGGCTAGGGTCAGTCTGTTATATCTGGAGTACTTCTCCTGTCTTATCCGGTGTTCTGTGTGAATTTAAGTATGCTCTCTCTAATTCTCTCTTTCTTTCTCTCTCTCGGAGGACCTGAGCCCTAGGACCATGCCTCAGGACTACCTGGCATGATGACTCCTTGCTGTACCCAGTCCACCTGGCCGTGCTGCTGCTGCAGTTTCAACTGTTCTGCCTGCGGCTATGGAACCCTGACCTGTTCACCGGACGTGCTACCTGTCCCAGACCTGCTGTTTTCAACTCTCTAGATACACAACATATCATTGCGTAGCTCCAAGCCGGAGTCGTAGTGGGAGGACCACACAACATATCATCGCGTGACTCCCAAGCTTCCTTCCATGTGATGGTTAATCAATATTTGCACACAAAAGGCGTTTTCACCGCCATTTCTCAAATAACACATTTTACCGACAAATTAAAAAGGTTGGATGGAAACCTGGTTAGTAGCACTGCAAGAATACTGATGTGTAGTTACATTATAATGAACCAATATGAGAATAACTCATATGACATCAGTGAGAACTATCTGTGCTGTACGTTACTATTACTATCAGTGAGATGCACTACTGACTACCAGACTAGCTAACTACCCTGTTTCCATGGTGACTACGGTACCTTCCCAGCTGCATCGGGCACAGTGTGTCTCTGCAGCAGAAGGTTGGCCACTTCCATCTTCCCATACTTAGCTGCAACATGGAGGGGAGTGAAGCCTTTCTGGAAGAGGGGAGGAGAGGAGAGAGGAAAGGAGAGGAGAGGAGGAGGTGATGAAAGGAAAGGAGAGGAGAGGAGGAGGTGATGAAAGGAGAGAGACAGGGAGGAGATGATGGAGATGAGAGAGGAAAGGAGATGAGAGAAGAGAGGAGTAGACAGCAATGAGCCACAACAACACTCACAGCATCACATCATAGATTATTACATGTTAGTCATTTAGCAGAAGCTCTTATCCAGAGCACCTTACAGTTAGTGCTTTCATCATCAGATAGCTAGGTGGGACAACCATATATCACAGTAGGTAGTATATTCAGATAGCTAGGTGGGACAACCACATATCACAGTAGTTAGTATATTCAGATAGCTAGGTGAGACAACCACATATCACAGTAGTTAGTATATTCAGATAGCTAGGTGAGACAACCACATATCACAGTAGTTAGTATATTCAGATAGCTAGGTGGGACAACCACATATCACAGTAGTTAGTATATTCAGATAGCTAGGTGAGACAACCACATATCACAGTAGTTAGTATATTCAGATAGCTAGGTGAGACAACCACATATCACAGTAGTTAGTATATTCAGATAGCTAGGTGGGACAACCACATATCACAGTAGTTAGTATATTCAGATAGCTAGGTGAGACAACCACATATCACAGTAGTTAGTATCTTCAGATAGCTAGGTGAGACAACCACATATCACAGTAGTTAGTATATTCAGATAGCTAGGTGGGACAACCACATATCACAGAAGTAGGAACACCCCCCTATCCACATCGATGGAACAGTAGTGGAGAGGGTAGTAAGTTTTAAGTTCCTCGGCGTACACATCACAGACAAACTGAATTGGTCCACCCACACAGACAGCATCGTGAAGAAGGCGCAGCAGCGCCTCTTCAACCTCAGGAGGCTGAAGAAATTTGGCTTGTCACCAAAAGCACTCACAAACTTCTACAGATGCACAATCGAGAGCATCCTGTCGGGCTGTATCACCGCCTAGTACGGCAACTGCTCCGCCCACAACCGGAAGGCTCTCCAGAGGGTAGTGAGGTCTGCACAACGCATCACCGGGGGCAAACTACCTGCCCTCCAGGACACCTACACCACCCGATGTCACAGGAAGGCCATAAATATCATCAAGGACAACAACCACCCGAGCCACTGCCTGTTCACCCCGCTATCATCCAGAAGGCGAGATCAGTACAGGTGCATCAAAGCTGGGACCGAGAGACTGAAAAACAGCTTATTTCTCAAGGCCATCAGACTGTTAAACAGCCACCACTAACACTGAGTGGCTGCTGCCAACACACTGACACTGACTCAACTCCAGCCACTTTAATAATGGGAATTGATGGGAAATTATGTAAAATGTATCACTAGCCACTTTAAACAATGCTACCTAATATAATGTTTACATACCCTACATTATTCATCTCATATGTATATGTATATACTGTACTCTATATCATCTACTGAATCTTTATGTAATACATGTATCACTAGCCACTTTAACTATGCCACTTTGTTTACATACTCATCTCATATGTATATACTGCACTCAATACCATCTACTGTATCTTGCCTATGCCGCTCTGTACCATCACTCATTCATATATCTTTATGTACATATTCTTTATCCCCTTACACTTGTGTCTATAAGGTAGTAGTTTTGGAATTGTTAGCTAGATTACTTGTTGGTTATTACTGCATTGTCGGAACTAGAAGCACAAGCATTTCGCTACACTAGCATTAACATCTGCTAACCATGTGTATGTGACAAATAAAATTTGATTTGATTTGATTTAGTTAGTATATTCAGATAGCTAGGTGAGACAACCACATATCACAGTAGTTAGTATATTCAGATAGCTAGGTGGGACAACCACATATCACAGTAGTTAGTATATTCAGATAGCTAGGTGGGACAACCACATATCACAGTAGTTAGTATATTCAGATAGCTAGGTGGGACAACCACATATCACAGTAGTTAGTATATTCAGATAGCTAGGTGAGACAACCACATATCACAGTAGTTAGTATACTCCACCCTCTGAGGGTTCAGCTTTGTCTCCTAAACTATGTTATTTTCTCAAACTCAGAACCATAAAACAAATCCTCCATATCAACAGGCATATATCAAATCCATCCTATCTTGACAAGATCACAGAGACACATTGACTGGCACACAGACATTGTGGAGCCAAGAGATACACGCTTGACCTCTCCCCTCTCTGCGGCCCAAATAACTTAGTCCTGACAGAGAACAGATACTGCAACCCCGCCACAGTATTATACAAACACATTCTGATGAGAAGTAACTTACAAACATATGATGAATATAAAACATCTATGTTACCAACTAATTCTGATTATTCCCCAACAAGACTCACATGACAGAGAGAAGTTGAACTAACTGTACATAGAGATAGTCATTTCCATGGACTGTGTCACAGTTCATTAAAGTGTTGATCCATTACAACGATAATGAATAACGATACCCACAACTCAGTTACACAACAGATTCCTCTGTTGTGAAGCAAGGCAGTGAAACATCAACCGGTTACACCACTAACTTCAACCCTAACTGCTGATACCACTCTCTCCAACCCCAGATCAACCATTCATACCACTAACCCTAACCAGTACTAACCATAACTGTTGATACCACTCTCTCTAACCCCAGATCAACCATTCATACCACTAACCTAACCATTAATACCACTAACCCTAACTGCTGATACCACTCTCTCTAACCCCAGATCAACCATTCATACCACTAACCTTAACCAGTACTAACCCTAACTGTTGATACCACTAACCCTAACCTTAACTAACCCTAACTGTTGATACCACTCTCTCTAACCCCAGATCAACCATTCATACCACTAACCCAAACCAGTACTAACCCTAACTGTTGATACCACTCTCTCTCACCCCAGATCAACCATTCATACCACTAACCCTAACCAGTACTAACCCTAACCATTCATACCACTAACCCTAACCAGTACTAACCCTAACTGCTGATACCATTCTCTCTCACCCCAGATCAACCATTCATACCACTAACCCTAACCAGTACTAACCCTAACCATTCATACCACTAACCCTAACCAGTACTAACCCTAACTGCTGATACCATGCTCTCTAACCCCAGATCAACCATTCATCACACTAACCTTAACCTTAACTAACCCTAACTGTTGATACCATTCTCTCTAACCCAGATGAACCATTCATCACACTAACCTTAACCTTAACTAACCCTAACTGCTGATACCATTCTCTCTAACCCCAGATCAACCATTCATACCACTAACCCTAACCAGTACTAACCCTGACTGTTGATACCACTCTCTCTAACCCCAGATCAACCATTCATACCACTAACACAAACCAGTACTAACCCTAACTGTTGATACCACTCTCTCTCACCCAGATCAACCATTCATACCACTAACCCTAACCAGTACTAACCCTAACCATTCATACCACTAACCCTAACCAGTACTAACCCTAACTGCTGATACCATTCTCTCTAACCCCAGATCAACCATTCATCACACTAACCTTAACCTTAACTAACCCTAACCATTCATACCACTAACCTTAACTAACCCTAACTGCTGATACCATTATCTCTAACCCCAGATGAACCATTCATCACACTAACCTTAACCTTAACTAACCCTAACCAGTCATACCACTAACCTTAACTAACCCTAACTGCTGATACCATTATCTCTAACCCCAGATGAACCATTCATCACACTAACCTTAACCTTAACTAACCCTAACCATTCATACCACTAACCTTAACTAACCCTAACTGTTGATACCACTCTCTCTAACCCCAGATCAACCATTCATACCACTAACGCAAACCAATACTAACCCTAACTGCTGATACCACTCTCTCTAACCCCAGATCAACCATTCATACCACTAACCCTAACCAGTACTAACCCTAACCATTCATTCCACTAACCCTAACCAGTACTAACCCTAACTGCTGATACCATTCTCTCTCACCCCAGATCAACCATTCATACCACTAACCCTAACCAGTACTAACCCTAACCATTCATACCACTAACCCTAACCAGTACTAACCCTAACTTCTGATACCACTCTCTCTAACCCCAGATCAACCATTCATACCACTAACCCTAACCAGTACTAACCCTAACCATTCATACCACTAACCCTAACCAGTACTAACCCTAACTGCTGATACCATTCTCTCTCACCCCAGATCAACCATTCATACCACTAACCCTAACCAGTACTAACCCTAACCATTCATACCACTAACCCTAACCAGTACTAACCCTAACTGCTGATACCACTCTCTCTAACCCCAGATCAACCATTCATACCACTAACCCTAACCATTCATACCACTAACCCTAACCAGTACTAACCCTAACCATTCATACCACTAACCCTAACCAGTACTAACCCTAACTGCTGATACCACTCTCTCTAACCCCAGATCAACCATTCATACCACTAACGCAAACCAATACTAACCCTAACTGCTGATACCACTCTCTCTAACCCCAGACCAACCATTCATACCACTAACCCTAACCAGTACTAACCCTAACCATTCATACCACTAACCCTAACCAGTACTAACCCTAACTGCTGATACCATTCTCTCTCACCCCAGATCAACCATTCATACCACTAACCCTAACCAGTACTAACCCTAACCATTCATACCACTAACCCTAACCAGTACTAACCCTAACTGCTGATACCATTCTCTCTCACCCCAGATCAACCATTCATACCACTAACCCTAACCAGTACTAACCCTAACCATTCATACCACTAACCCTAACCAGTACTAACCCTAACTGCTGATACCACTCTCTCTAACCCCAGATCAACCATTCATCACACTAACCTTAACCTTAACTAACCCTTAATGCTGATATCATTCTCTCTAACCCTAGATCAACCATTCATCACACTAACCTTAACCTTAACTAACCCTAACTGCTGATACCATTCTCTCTAACCCTAGATCAACCATTCATCACACTAACCTTAACTAACCCTAACTGCTGATACCATTCTCTCTAACCCCAGATTAACCATTCATCCCACTAACCCTAAACTTAACTAACCCTAACTGCTGATACCATTCTCTCTAACCCCAGATCAACCATTCAATAACCCCAACCTTTATTAGCCCTAACCTTTCATACTACTAACTGCTGATACCACTCACTCTACCCATAGAGGTCAAGCAGCATGATAATATAAGCAAAACAAAGACCACTTTGCTTTAATGCTAACTATAAATGCAGCATCACCATTCACTATGTGACCTCTGCCAGCAGCCAGCCTGCTGCTAATGGAACGATACAGATGCTGTGGTGTATGATGTCACGCTACCTGCTAGCCATGGAAACACTCTGAATCAATCAGCAGACTACTGCAGTGGAACTAGCTAAAACTCTAACCCTCCTCCAGGGAACTATAGTTATAACTCTAACCCTCCTCCAGGGAACTATAGTTATAACTCTAACCCTCCTCCAGGGAACTATAGTTATAACTCTAACCCTCCTCCAGTGGAACTAGTTATAACTCTAACCCTCCTCCAGTGGAACTATAGTTATAACTCTAACCCTCCTCCAGGGAACTATAGTTATAACTCTAACCCTCCTCCAGGGAACTATAGTTATAACTCTAACCCTCCTCCAGGGAACTATAGTTATAACTCTAACCCTCCTCCAGTGGAACTAGTTATAACTCTAACCCTCCTCCAGGGGAACTATAGTTATAACTCTAACCCTCCTCCAGGGAACTATAGTTATAACTCTAACCCTCCTCCAGTGGAACTATAGTTATAACTCTAATCCTCCTCCAATGGAACTATAGTTATTACTCTAACCCTCCTCCAGGGGAACTATAGTTATAACTCTAACCTTCCTCCAGTGGAACTAGTTATAACTCTAACCCTCCTCCAGGGAACTAGTTATAACTCTAACCCTCCTACAGTGGAACTATAGTTATAACTCTAACCCTCCTCCAGTGAACTATAGTTATAACTCTAACCCTCCTCCAGGGAACTATAGTTATAACTCTAACCCTCCTCCAGGGAACTATAGTTATAACTCTAACCCTCCTCCAGTGGAACTATAGTTATAACTCTAACCCTCCTCCAGTGGAACTAGTTATAACTCTAACCCTCCTCCAGGGAACTATAGTTATAACTCTAACCCTCCTCCAGGGAACTATAGTTATAACTCTAACCCTCCTCCAGTGGAACTATAGTTATTACTCTAACCCTCCTCCAGTGGAACTAACTAAAACTCTAACCCTCCTCCAGTGGAACTAGTTATAACTCTAACCCTCCTCCAGTGGAACTAGTTATAACTCTAACCCTCCTCCAGTGGAACTAGTTATAACTCTAACCCTCCCACAGTGGAACTATAGTTATAACTCTAACCCTCCTCCAGTGGAACTAGTTATAACTCTAACCCTCCTCCAGGGAACTATAGTTATAACTCTAACCCTCCTCCAGTGGAACTATAGTTATAACTCTAACCCTCCTCCAGGGAACTATAGTTATAACTCTAACCCTCCTCCAGTGGAACTATAGTTATAACTCTAACCTTCCTCCAGTGGAACTAGTTATAACTCTAACCCTCCTCCAGGGAACTATAGTTATAACTCTAACCCTCCTCCAGGGAACTATAGTTATAACTCTAACCCTCCTCCAGTGGAACTATAGTTATAACTCTAATCCTCCTCCAATGGAACTATAGTTATAACTCTAACCCTCCTCCAGTGGAACTAGTTATTACTCTAACCCTCCTCCAGTGGAACTAGTTATAACTCTAACCCTCCTCCTGTGGAACTATAGTTATAACTCTAACCCTCCTCCAGTGGAACTAGTTATTACTCTAACCCTCCTCCAGTGGAACTATAGTTATAACTCTAACCCTCCTCCAGTGAACTATAGTTATAACTCTAACCCTCCTCCAGTGGAACTATAGTTATAACTCTAACCCTCCTCCAGTGAACTATAGTTATAACTCTAACCCTCCTCCAGTGGAACTATAGTTATAACTCTAACCCTCCTCCAGGGGAACTAGTTATAACTCTAACCCTCCTCCAGTGGAACTAGTTATAACTCTAACCCTCCTCCAGTGGAACTAGTTATAACTCTAACCATCCTCCAGTGGAACTAGTTATAACTCTAACCCTCCCACAGTGGAACTATAGTTATAACTCTAACCCTCCTCCAGTGGAACTAGTTATAACTCTAACCCTCCTCCAGGGAACTATAGTTATAACTCTAACCCTCCTCCAGTGGAACTATAGTTATAACTCTAACCCTCCTCCAGTGGAACTATAGTTATAACTATAACCCTCCTCCAGTGGAACTATAGTTATAACTCTAACCCTCCTCCAGGGGAACTATAGTTATAACTCTAACCCTCCTCCAGTGGAACTATAGTTATAACTCTAACCCTCCTCCAGGGAACTATAGTTATAACTCTAACCTTCCTCCAGTGGAACTAGTTATAACTCTAACCCTCCTCCAGTGGAACTATAGTTATAACTCTAACCCTCCTCCAGTGGAACTAACTAAAACTCTAACCCTCCTCCAGTGGAACTAGTTATAACTCTAACCCTCCTCCAGTGGAACTAGTTATAACTCTAACCCTCCTCCAGTGGAACTAGTTATAACTCTAACCCTCCCACAGTGGAACTATAGTTATAACTCTAACCCTCCTCCAGTGGAACTAGTTATAACTCTAACCCTCCTCCAGTGGAACTAGTTATAACTCTAACCCTCCTCCAGGGAACTAGTTATAACTCTAACCCTCCTACAGTGGAACTATAGTTATAACTCTAACCCTCCTCCAGGGAACTATAGTTATAACTCTAACCCTCCTCCAGGGAACTATAGTTATAACTCTAACCCTCCTCCAGTGGAACTATAGTTATAACTCTAACCCTCCTCCAGTGGAACTAGTTATAACTCTAACCCTCCTCCAGGGAACTATAGTTATAACTCTAACCCTCCTCCAGTGGAACTATAGTTATAACTCTAATCATCCTCCAATGGAACTATAGTTATTACTCTAACCCTCCTCCAGTGGAACTATAGTTATAACTCTAACCCTCCTCCAGTGAACTATAGTTATAACTCTAACCCTCCTCCAGTGGAACTATAGTTATAACTCTAACCCTCCTCCAGTGGAACTATAGTTATAACTCTAACCCTCCTCCAGGGGAACTATAGTTATAACTCTAACCCTCCTCCAGTGGAACTATAGTTATAACTCTAACCCTCCTCCAGGGAACTATAGTTATAACTCTAACCTTCCTCCAGTGGAACTAGTTATAACTCTAACCCTCCTCCAGTGGAACTATAGTTATAACTCTAACCCTCCTCCAGTGGAACTAACTAAAACTCTAACCCTCCTCCAGTGGAACTAGTTATAACTCTAACCCTCCTCCAGTGGTACTAGTTATAACTCTAACCCTCCTCCAGTGGAACTAGTTATAACTCTAACCCTCCCACAGTGGAACTATAGTTATAACTCTAACCCTCCTCCAGTGGAACTAGTTATAACTCTAACCCTCCTCCAGGGAACTATAGTTATAACTCTAACCCTCCTCCAGTGGAACTATAGTTATAACTCTAACCCTCCTCCAGGGAACTATAGTTATAACTCTAACCCTCCTCCAGGGGAACTATAGTTATAACTCTAACCCTCCTCCAGTGGAACTAGTTATAACTCTAACCCTCCTCCAGTGGAACTAGTTATAACTCTAACCCTCCCACAGTGGAACTATAGTTATAACTCTAACCCTCCTCCAGTGGAACTAGTTATAACTCTAACCCTCCTCCAGTGGAACTAGTTATAACTCTAACCCTCCTCCAGGGAACTAGTTATAACTCTATCCCTCCTACAGTGGAACTATAGTTATAACTCTAACCCTCCTCCAGGGAACTATAGTTATAACTCTAACCCTCCTCCAGGGAACTATAGTTATAACTCTAACCCTCCTCCAGGGAACTATAGTTATAACTCTAACCCTCCTCCAGTGGAACTATAGTTATAACTCTAACCCTCCTCCAGTGGAACTAGTTATAACTCTAACCCTCCTCCAGGGAACTATAGTTATAACTCTAACCCTCCTCCAGTGGAACTATAGTTATAACTAATCATCCTCCAATGGAACTATAGTTATTACTCTAACCCTCCTCCAGTGGAACTATAGTTATAACTCTAACCCTCCTCCAGTGAACTATAGTTATAACTCTAACCCTCCTCCAGTGGAACTATAGTTATAACTCTAACCCTCCTCCAGTGGAACTATAGTTATAACTCTAACCCTCCTCCAGGGGAACTATAGTTATAACTCTAACCCTCCTCCAGTGGAACTATAGTTATAACTCTAACCCTCCTCCAGTGGAACTAACTAAAACTCTAACCCTCCTCCAGTGGAACTATAGTTATAACTCTAACCCTCCTCCAGTGAACTATAGTTATAACTCTAACCCTCCTCCAGTGGAACTAGTTATAACTCTAACCCTCCTCCAGTGGAACTATAGTTATAACTCTAACCCTCCTCCAGTGAACTATAGTTATAACTCTAACCCTCCTCCAGTGGAACTAACTAAAACTCTAACCCTCCTCCAGTGGAACTAGTTATAACTCTGTGTGTAGGGTGTAGTGTGTAGGGTATAGTGTGTAGTGCAAAGTGCAAAGTAGTGTCAAGGACGACTGAGGTGATGTCTCTGTGTCCCTCTCTAATAGGGTTAGTAGTGTGTAGGGTTAGTAGTGTGTAGGGTGAAGTGTGTAGAGTGAAGTGTGTTGGGTGTAGTGTGTACCTTGGTAGTGATGTCTGGAGAAGCCCCCTGGTCAAGGAGGACTGAGGAGACGTCTCTGTGTCCCTCTTTGGCAGCCAGGTGTAGGGGGGTGTAGCCAGAGGTGGTAGTGGCGTCAGGACACGCCCCATTCTGCAGCAGATACAGCACGATGTCAGGCTTCCCCAGACGACTGGAGATGTGGAGCGGGGTCTGGTTGTCCTGGAGACAGGGACAGAGGGTTAGAGGACAGACAGGAGACAAACATGAGCAAAGACACTTCAACAGACCACCAAAAAACATTTTTCTTAAGATCAACTGTGACAACAAGTCACAGTATATATAGTAATCCAACTTTAAATACTCCACATGGCTAAGAATACCTCATTTAAATATAATAACTCCACCAATAACAATACCTTATGTTAATATAATAACTCCACCAATAACAATACCTTATGTTAATATAATAACTCCACCAATAACAATACCTTATTTTAATGTAATAACTCCATCAATAACAATACCTTATGTTAATATAATAACTCCACCAATAACACTACCTTATTTTAATGTAATAACTCCATCAATAACAATACCTTATTTTAATGTAATAACTCCACCAATAAGAAAGCCTTATGTTAATATAATAACTCCACCAATAACAATACCTTATGTTAATATAATAACTCCACCAATAACAAAACCTTATTTTAATGTAATAACTCCATCAATAACAATACCTTATTTTAATGTAATAACTCCATCAATAACAATACCTTATTTTAATGTAATAACTCCACCAATAAGAATACCTTATTTTAATGTAATTTTTTTATATTTGTTTTAACTTGTTTTATTTCACCTTAATTTAACCAGGTAGGCTAGTCGAGATCAAGTTCTCATTTACAACTGCAACCTGGCCAAGATAAAGCAAAGAATTGCGACAGAAACAACAACACAGAGTTACACATGGAATAAACAAACATACAGTCAATAACACAATAGAAAAAAAAAGAAAGTCTATATACAGTGTGTGCAAATGGCGTGAGGACAATAAATAGGCCATAGAACTACTAAAATTACTAGCTACACCAGTCGGGATTCTCTCCAGTCGGTATGGGAGAATCACTCCAGTCAGTATGGGAGATTCACTCCAGGCAGTATGGGGGATTCTCTCCAGTCAGTATGGGAGATTCTCTCCAGTCAGTATGGGGGATTCTCACCAGTCAGTATGGGAGATTCTCTCCAGTCAGTATGGGGGATTCTCTCCAGTCAGTATGGGGGATTCTCTCCAGTCAGTATGGGGGATTCTCACCAGTCAGTATGGGGGATTCTCTCTGGTCAGTATGGGGGATTCTCACCAGTCAGTATGAGGGATTCTCTCTGGTCAGTATGGGGGATTCTCACCAGTCAGTATGGGAGATTCACTCCAGGCAGTATGGGGGATTCTCTCCAGTCAGTATGGGAGATTCTCTCCAGTCAGTATGGGGGATTCTCACCAGTCAGTATGGGAGATTCTCTCCAGTCAGTATGGGGGATTCTCTCCAGTCAGTATGGGGGATTCTCTCCAGTCAGTATGGTGGATTCTCACCAGTCAGTATGGGGGATTCTCACCAGTCAGTATGGGGGATTCTCTCTGGTCAGTATGGGGGATTCTCACCAGTCAGTATGATGGATTCTCTCCAGTCAGTATGGGGGATTCTTACCAGTCAGTATGGGGGATTCTCACCAGTCAGTATGGGGGATTCTCTCTGGTCAGTATGGGGGATTCTCACCAGTCAGTATGAGGGATTCTCTCTGGTCAGTATGGGAGATTCTCTCCAGTCAATTTTGTTTTTTTCTCCAGTCAGTATTGGGTTTTTCGCCAGTCCTACCTTGGCCTTGACCTCCACTCTGGCTCCGCTCTGAACCAGGTATTTGACTACGCCAGCCTGGCCGGCCCTCGCTGCCATGTGGAGCGCCGTCTCTCCCCTCTGGAACTCAGAGATACACACAGGTTAGAAATGTTACTTCACAAACACACAGGTTAGGTACCAGGATTCTATCAAACACACAGGTTTAAGTACCAGGGTTCTATCAAACACACAGGTTAGATACCAGGGTTCTATCAAACACACAGGTTAGGTACCAGGGTTCTATCAAACACACAGGTTAGGTACCAGGGTTCTATCAAACACACACAGAGAAAGAGAGAGAGAGAGAGAAAGAGAGAGAGAGAGAGAGAGAGCGAGAGAGAGAGAGATATAGATAGAGAGAGAGATAGTAAGAAAGAAAGAGAGAGAGAGAGAGAGAGAGAGAGAGAGAGAGAGAGAGAGAGGGAGAAAGGGAGAGAGAGGGAGAGAGTATATTATGTGACTCACCACATTAGTTGTGTTTGGCGAAGCTCCATGATTCGTCAGCTGAGTGACGATGTTATCGTGTCCCATGAAAGCCGCCACATGGATCGGAGTGAGACCCGACTGTAACAGAGACACAGAGTTAGGCTAGGAACAAGAGACCCGATTGAAACGGAGACACATAGTTATTCTAGGAACAGAGATAGTCCGCTTTAAAGTTGTAGGCAGTTCACCGAGTGCATAGCCCCCAGCCCCTAGCTCACAACAGAAGTTATCTGGCCCTTTTCTGGTAAAAACTGATACCAGAGCCAGCCCCTCTGACCAGCACCAAGCCTTCCTCCTCAAGACCCTGTCAGCAACATGTGTCATGTCCGGATAAAACTCCTAACACAGAACCTCAGCTAACTCAGATACTTCTATTCACTTCAAAACCACTTCAAACAGTCTGTAGCAAACAACTACAATCACCAGAACTTAGTGTCCATGTCCACCTATCAAAGACAAACACCACAGAACAGAGATCCATTCTAGAATGGTTGAACAGAGAGACACAGTCAGTCAGAAGACAACATGTTAGTTAGTAGGTCCTCTGTAGGTCTTCTGTAGTTTTTGTAAAGTTAGTTAGGTGTTCCTCTGTAGGTCTTCTGAAGTTCCTACCTCGGTCACTGCCTGTATGGACGCTCCGTGTTTCAGTTCCCACCTCGGTCACTGCCTGTATGGACGCTCCGTGTTTCAGTTCCTACCTCGGTCAATGCCTGTATGGACGCTCCGTGTTTCAGTTCCTACCTCTGTCACTGCCTGTATGGACGCTCCGTGTTTCAGTTCCTACCTCTGTCACTGCCTGTATGGACGCTCCGTGTCAGATCCTACCTCGGTCACTGCCTGTATAGATGCTCCGTGTTTCAGTTCCTACCTCAGGCACTGCCTGTATAGACGCTCCGTGTCAGTTCCTACCTCGGTCACTGCCTGTATAGACGCTCCGTGTTTCAGCTTCTACCTCGGTCACTGCCTGTATGGACACTCCGTGTCAGTTCCTACCTCGGTCACTGCCTGTATGGACGCACCGTGTTTCAGTTCCTACCTCGGTCACTGCCTGTATGGACGCTCCGTGTTTCAGTTCCTACCTCGGTCACTGCCTGTATGGACGCTCCGTGTCAGTTCCTACCTCGGTCACTGCCTGTATAGATGCTCCGTGTTTCAGTTCCTACCTCGGTCACTGCCTGTATGGACGCTCCGTGTCAGTTCCTACCTCAGTCACTGCCTGTATAGACGCTCCGTGTTTCAGCTTCTACCTCGGTCACTGCCTGTATGGACGCTCCGTGTCAGTTCCTACCTCGGTCACTGCCTGTATAGACGCTCCGTGTTTCAGCTTCTACCTCGGTCACTGCCTGTATGGACGCTCCGTGTTTCAGTTCCTACCTCGGTCACTGCCTGTATGGACGCTCCCTGTCAGTTCCTACCTCAGTCACTGCCTGTATAGACGCTCCGTGTTTCAGCTTCTACCTCGGTCACTGCCTGTATGGACGCTCCGTGTCAGTTCCTACCTCGGTCACTGCCTGTATAGACGCTCCGTGTTTCAGCTTCTACCTCGGTCACTGCCTGTATGGACGCTCCGTGTTTCAGATTCTACCTCAGTCACTGCCTGTATGGATGCTCCGTGTTTCAGTTCCTACCTCGGTCACTGCCTGTATGGACGCTCCGTGTCAGTTCCTACCTCGGTCACTGCTTGTATAGACACTGCATGTCAGTTCCTACCTCGGTCACTGCCTGTATGGACGCTCCGTGTTTCAGTTCCTACCTCGGTCACTGCCTGTATGGACGATCCGTGTTTCAGTTACTACCTCGGTCACTACCTGTATAGACGCTCCGTGTCAGTTCCTACCTCGGTCACTGCCTGTATAGACGCTCCGTGTCAGTTCCTACCTCGGTCACTGCCTGTATAGATGCTCCATGTCAGTTCCTACCTCGGTCACTGACTGTAGGGACGCTCCGTGTCAGGTCCTACCTTGGTCACTGCCTGTATAGACGCTCCGTGTTTCAGTTCCTACCTTGGTCACTGCCTGTATGGACACTCCGTGTTTTAGGTCCTACCTCGGTCACTGCCTGTATGGACGATCCGTGTTTCAGTTCCTACCTCGGTCACTGCCTGTATGGACGCTCCGTGTTTCAGTTCCTACCTCGGTCACTGCCTGTATGGACGCTCCGTGTTTCAGTTCCTACCTCGGTCAATGGCTGTATAGATGCTCCATGTCAGTTCCTACCTCGGTCACTGCCTGTATGGACGCTCCGTGTTAGGTCCTACCTTGGTCACTGCCTGTATGGATGCTCCGTGTTTCAGTTCCTACCTTGGTCACTGCCTGTATAGACGCTCCGTGTTTCAGCTCCTACCTTGGTCAATGCCTGTATGGACGCTCCGTGTTTCAGCTCCTACCTCGGTCACTGCCTGTATGGACGCTCCGTGTTTCAGTTCCTACCTCGGTCACTGCCTGTATGGACGCTCCGTGTTTCAGTTCCTACCTCGGTCAATGCCTGTATGGACGCTCCGTGTTTCAGTTCCTACCTCGGTCACTGCCTGTATGGACGCTCCGTGTTTCATCTCCTACCTCGGTCACTGCCTGTATGGACGCTCCGTGTTTCAGTTCCTACCTCGGTCAATGCCTGTATGGATGCTCCGTGTTTCAGTTCCTACCTCGGTCACTGCCTGTATGGACGCTCCGTGTTTCAGTAAATACCTCGGTCAATGCCTGTATGGATGCTCCGTGTTTCAGTTCCTACCTCGGTCACTGCCTGTATCGACGCTCCGTGTCAGTTCCTACATCGGTCACTGCCTGTATGGACGCTCCGTGTCAGTTCCTACCTCGGTCACTGCCTGTATAGACGCTCCGTGTTTCAGCTTCTACCTCGGTCACTGCCTGTATGGACGCTCCGTGTTTCAGTTCCTACCTCGGTCACTGCCTGTATGGACGCTCCGTGTCAGTTCCTACCTCGGTCACTGCTTGTATAGACACTGCGTGTCAGTTCCTACCTCGGTCACTGCCTGTATGGACGATCCGTGTTTCAGTTCCTACCTCGGTCACTGCCTGTATAGACGCTCCGTGTCAGTTCCTACCCCGGTCACTGCCTGTATAGACACTCCGTGTCAGTTCCTACCTCGGTCACTGCCTGTATGGATGCTCCATGTCAGTTCCTACCTCGGTCACTGACTGTAGGGACGCTCCGTGTCAGGTCCTACCTTGGTCACTGCCTGTATAGACGCTCCGTGTTTCAGTTCCTACCTTGGTCACTGCCTGTATGGACACTCCGTGTTTTAGGTCCTACCTCGGTCACTGCCTGTATGGACGATCCGTGTTTCAGTTCCTACCTCGGTCACTGCCTGTATGGACGCTCCGTGTTTTAGTTCCTACCTTGGTCACTGCCTGTATGGACGCTCCGTGTTTCAGTTCCTACCTCGGTCACTGCCTGTATAGATGCTCCATGTCAGTTCCTACCTCGGTCACTGCCTGTATGGACGCTCCTTGTCAGGTCCTACCTTGGTCACTGCCTGTATGGATGCTCCGTGTTTGAGTTCCTACCTTGGTCACTGCCTGTATGGACGCTCCGTGTTTCAGTTCCTACCTCGGTCACTGCCTGTATGGACGCTCCGTGTTTCAGTTCCTACCTCGGTCAATGCCTGTATGGACGCTCCGTGTTTCAGTTCCTACCTCGGTCACTGCCTGTATGGACGCTCCGTGTTTCAGCTCCTACCTCGGTCACTGCCTGTATGGACGCTCCGTGTTTCAGTTCCTACCTCGGTCAATGCCTGTATGGATGCTCCGTGTTTCAGTTCCTACCTCGGTCACTGCCTGTATGGACGCTCCGTGTTTCAGTTCCTACCTCGGTCACTGCCTGTATGGACGCTCCGTGTTTCAGTAAATACCTCGGTCAATGCCTGTATGGATGCTCCGTGTTTCAGCTCCTACCTCGGTCACTGCCTGTATAGACGCTCCGTGTCAGTTCCTACCTCGGTCACTGCCTGTATGGACGCTCCGTGTCAGTTCCTACCTCGGTCAATGCCTGTATGGATGCTCCGTGTTTCAGTTCCTACCTCGGTCACTGCCTGTATGGAGGCTCCGTGTTTCAGTTCCTACCTCGGTCACTGCCTGTATAGACGCTCCGTGTCAGTTCCTACCTCGGTCACTGCCTGTATGGACGCTCCGTGTCAGTTCCTACCTCGGTCACTGCCTGTATAGACGCTCCGTGTTTCAGTTCCTACCTCGGTCACTGCCTGTATGGACGCTCCGTGTCAGTTCCTACCTCGGTCACTGCCTGTATAGACGCTCCGTGTCAGTTCCTACCTCGGTCACTGCCTGTATAGACGCTCCGTGTTTCAGCAGCAGTTCCATCACTTTGATTCTGTTCTTCTTGCAGGCGATGTGGAGCGGAGTGAAACCATTCTAAAAGAAAAACACACAGCACAACTCTACAGATGTCCAGCCTGGTTAACACACAGCACAACTCTACAGATGTCCTGGCTGGTTAACACACAACACAACTCTACAGATGTCCTGGCTGGTTAACACACAGCACAACTCTACAGATGTCCTGGCTGGTTAACACACAGCACAACTCTACAGATGTCCTGGCTGGTTAACACACAGCACAACTCTACAGATGTCCTGGCTGGTTAACACACAGCACAACTCTACAGATGTCCTGGCTGGTTAACACACAGCACAACTCTATAGATGTCCTGGCTGGTTAACACACAGCTAACCAGCCTGGTTAACACACAGCTAACCAGCCTGGTTAACACACAGATAACCAGCCTGGTTAACACACAGCTAACCAGCCTGGTTAACACACAGCTAACCAGCCTGGTTAACACACAGCTAACCAGCCTGGTTAACACACAGCTAACCAGCCTGGTTAACACACAGCTAACCAGATACTAACCAGATAAACATGTGGAGTTACAGTAACTGGCCTCTGGCTGCTTTGAGGTTTGGCACCGTGTGTTATTTCTTCAGTTCCCTCTTTACTTCTTCCTTTTTCTCTCTAAACTTCAGTCATTCTGTTCCAATGACTAAACACCATGCCAGTATACTAGTGGCTGCCTGATGCCATAAACCCTAGCCCTAACCCTGCAGCCAGCCAACACACTTTACTGTCAGCCTCAGAGGCTGTGGACTGGATGAGGCAGAATGATATACAACAGGAAGTGATGTTACTGTTCCCATGTCACTGTTCTGTGATTCCAATTTAGTGTGGATCCCAGGAAGAGTAGCTACTGCTAAAGTTAATGCTAACTTATTACTAAAATAATGCTAAGCTTAAGCTAAGCTAACATCTAACAGCGATTTTAATACACAGTGTGACTGATGCTTACCAGTGCTTTAGCATTGGGATTGGCCTTCTTGTCCACAATGACCTTGGCGACCTTGTAGTGTCCGCAGTGGGCGGCGACATGCAGGGCAGTCAGATAGTCGTTGGTGACATCATCAACAGGAACCTCGTGGTGTAGCAGGAGCTGAACACAGTTCAGATGGTCCCCCTGGGTGGCCATGTGGAGGGGAGACAGACCGTTCTGGAGGGGTACAGACAGACAGTTTAGAGGGGGGACAGGGACAGAGAGAGAAAGTCATTGTCATAGTTACTGTACCTTAGTTTTGGACAGGATGGGAGCTCCTCTGTCTAGCAGCATCTCCAGCACCTGTTCATGTCCGCTCCTGGCGCCACAGTGGAGAGGGGTCAGACCGTCCTGGGGTCAGAGGTTAAGGGGAAGTAGAGCATTACACAGGTTACTTACTGGATCTCTGACTATTGATTCTTTCCTGCTGGGCTTTCTAGATGTTTTGTGTATGTTGTGTGTGAGCTAGATTGACTTCCTGTAGGACAATAAACATGAATCTGACCACAGACCAGTCCTCCTGTAGGACAATAAACATGAATCTGACCACAGACCAGTCCTCCCGTAGGACAATAAACATGAATCTGACCATGGACCAGTCCTCCTGTAGGAAAATAAACATGAATCTGACCACGGACCAGTCCTCCAGTAGGACAATAAACATGATTCTGACCATGGACCAGTCCTCCTGTAGGAAAATAAACATGAATCTGACCACGGACCAGTCCTCCAGTAGGACAATAAACATGATTCTGACCATGGACCAGTCCTCCTGTAGGAAAATAAACATGAATCTGACCACGGACCAGTCCTCCAGTAGGACAATAAACATGATTCTGACCATGGACCAGTCCTCCTGTAGGAAAATAAACATGAATCTGACCATGGTCCAGTCCTCCTGTAGGACAATAAACATTAATCATTTACAGTAGTATTGCTATTTCTATTGTCAAAACAACCATGTTACATCTGGGACTGAGACAATACTAGAGAAGAGCAGATTCCATACAGGGCTTTATGTCATAATATACACCCAAACAGAAACATAGATGTTAAGAATTCACAGGTTTCACGTTGCGTCACTACATCGTGGAAAGTTCTTTGAGGTCCGACTGAGCGTTGTACTCAGTGCATTCTCAATTGGCGCTGATGAAGATTTAGTGACTTGGAAACACAAAGACACTTCTAAAGTGATGAATGTTCCATTGCCATTCTGGCTGGCAACGTCCTTATCCCTTGCTTGCCAGCTAGCCAACTACGGCTAAATTACCATCACGTCAAAAAGTACAGCCAGAATAACAGCAAAGTAGCCGCATTTTCATTGCTTAAGTTGTTTTCTAGTGACATTTATTTGGATACATCCATAACAATGAGCTAATGAGGTACGGTTTTGCCTGGCGTAGGAAATGTGGTCACTCGTCAGGACTGCTCACTCGTTGTTCAGAGGAGCTAGCCAACAACACAGCTAACACAATCACTTCAAACTGAAGCTGGAAAGACCACAAACTAGCTGCACTTCCTTTTGTTTTTTACCTTTTTTTCAATGGACATTTCTTTGTATATATCCAGAAAAGGTATACAAGCTGATTCATGGTTTGGACTGTCTGAGAAACGCTGCCTGCCTGTCTGTCTCGTCCCGACTCCCAACACATTACTATGGGACAGCTGGAGATCTAATATAAATATAGAAACAATGTTGAAAATGTCGGAGTGACAGACAGCAAGGTTTATACAAATCTCCGCTGTTAAAACTAAATGTTAGTCTAAATGAAATGTGAGATAACGTCTAGATGCTTTTTATAGTGGAGATAAAGGTTATAAATTGCCTGGCTGGGCTAATGAGACAGTGGATTGTGCAGTCAGATGGAACAGAGTAAATAGGCATTTTAATGTCATAGATTTAGCCGGTGGTAACTTGTGGAATAGACGCCGGCTGGAATGCTGATTTAACCAATCAGCCTTCAGGATTAGACCCACCCGTTGTATAATGTAGTACAGTGTATATCTAACCTTAGTCCTGGCGTCTATCGTGCCTCCCCTCTCCAGCAGAACTTTCACCATGTTGCCATTCCCTCTCTTAGAAGCCACATGCAGCGGTGTGATGTCATTCTGAGGAGGGGAGACACAACATCAAGTCATAAATACAGTACAGTCATTATTTCCATCAGATTAGACATTAAGACAATACCCACACATACAGTATAGTCATTATTTCCATCAGATTAGACATTAAGACAATACCCACACATACAGCACTTTGAATGACACTAACAGCAGGTTATCAGTGGTATGTTCTGAGTGTATTGTAAACAGCTACACCCTATGAAGATACCCTTAACACAACCTAAAGTACAGTATCACTGTCAGTTGTGTCTGCAGGACAGTCAGGTCTGAGGTAGTCTGTGGTACTGGGGTTAGTGAACTGTGTCAGCAGGACAGTCAGGTCTGAGGTAGTCTGTGGTACTGGGGTTAGTGAACTGTGTCTGCAGGATAGCAGGTCTGAGGTAGTCTGTGGTACTGGGGTTAGTGAACTGTGTCTGCAGGACAGTCAGGTCTGAGGTAGTCTGTGGTACTGGGGTTAGTGAACTGTGTCAGCAGGACAGTCAGGTCTGAGGTAGTCTGTGGTACTGGGGTTAGTGAACTGTGTCTGCAGGACAGTCAGGTCTGAGGTAGTCTGTGGTACTGGGGTTAGTGAACTGTGTCTGCAGGACAGTCAGGTCTGAGGTAGTCTGTGGTACTGGGGTTAGTGAACTGTGTCAGCAGGACAGTCAGGTCTGAGGTAGTCTGTGGTACTGGGGTTAGTGAACTGTGTCAGCAGGACAGTCAGGTCTGAGGTAGTCTGTGGTACTGGGGTTAGTGAACTGTGTCAGCAGGACAGTCAGGTCTGAGGTAGTCTGTGGTACTGGGGTTAGTGAACTGTGTCAGCAGGGCAGTCAGGTCTGTGGTACTGAGCTGAAGAACACCTCCCTCTAGTGACAGCTAATGGTATTCATATATCAGCTCAAACCAGCTCAAATCACGTGCTATGACAGAGTAAATGCACGATGTGCATCTATAAGCATCTATAGGCTCATATTTCATAGTGCAGGGATATGACCGACTGAGAGCCTTGGCAGGGTGTGTCCATGTGTAAGGGCCTTGGCAGGGTGAGTGCAGACTGACTCCAGCAGCTGTAGAATGATATCTGCAGGGGCTATGGGGTACTACCCTGCACATTCAGGTCCCAAAGCACATTCTAGACCTGGGCTGGATGGAAATCGGCCTGATGAGTCTTACCCTGGTCTTGTTTTAGAGGAGTCTTACCCTGGTCTTGTTTTAGAGGACTCTTACCCTGGTCTTGTTTTAGAGGACTCTTACCCTGGTCTTGTTTTAGAGGAGTCTTACCCTGGCCTAGTTTTAGAGGAGTCTTACCCAGGCCTTGTTTTAGAGGAGTCTTACCCTGGCCTTGCTTTAGAGGAGTCTTACCCTGGCCTTGTTTTAGAGGAGTCTTACCCTGGCCTTGCTTTAGAGGAGTCTTACCTACCCTGGTCTTGTTTTGCAGGAGTCTTACCCTGGACTTGTTTTAGAGGAGTCTTACCCTGGACTTGTTTTAGAGGAGTCTTACCCTGGTCTTGTTTTAGAGGACTCTTACCCTGGTCTTGTTTTAGAGGACTCTTACCCTGGTCTTGTTTTAGAGGAGTCTTACCCTGGTCTTGTTTTAGAGGACTCTTACCCTGGTCTTGTTTTAGAGGACTCTTACCCTGGTCTTGTTTTAGAGGACTCTTACCCTGGCCTAGTTTTAGAGGAGTCTTACCCAGGCCTTGTTTTAGAGGAGTCTTACCCTGGCCTTGCTTTAGAGGAGTCTTACCCTGGCCTTGTTTTAGAGGAGTCTTACCCTGGCCTTGCTTTAGAGGAGTCTTACCCTGGCCTTGTTTTAGAGGAGACTTACCTACCCTGGTCTTGTTTTAGAGGAGTCTTACCCTGGACTTGTTTTAGAGGAGTCTTACCCTGGACTTGTTTTAGAGGAGTCTTACCCTGGTCTTGTTTTAGAGGAGTCTTACCCTGGCCTTGTTTTAGAGGAGTCTTACCCTGACCTTGCTTTAGAAGAGTCTTACCCTGGCCTTGTTTTAGAGGAGTCTTGCCCTGGTCTTGTTTTAGAGGAGTCTTACCCTGGCCTTGTTGTAGAGGAGTCTTACCCTGGCCTTGTTTTAGAGGAGTCTTACCCTGGCCTTGCTTTAGAGGAGTCTTACCCTGGCCTTGTTTTAGAGGAGTCTTACCCTGGCCTTGCTTTAGAGGAGTCTTACCCTGGCCTTGTTTTAGAGGAGACTTACCTACCCTGGTCTTGTTTTGCAGGAGTCTTACCATGGCCTAGTTTTAGAGGAGTCTTACCCTGGACTTGTTTTAGAGGAGTCTTACCCTGGTCTTGTTTTAGAGGAGTCTTACCCTGGCCTTGTTTTAGAGGAGTCTTACCCTGGCATTGTTTTAGAGGAGTCTTACCCTGGCCTTGCTTTAGAGGAGTCTTACCCTGGCATTGTTTTAGAGGAGTCTTACCCTGGCCTTGCTTTAGAGGAGTCTTACCCTGGCCTAGTTTTAGAGGAGTCTTACCCTGGCCTTGCTTTAGATGAGTCTTACCCTGGCTTTGCTTTAGAGGAGTCTTACCCTGGCCTTGTTGTAGAGGAGTCTTACCCTGGCCTTGTTTTAGAGGAGTCTTACCCTGGCCTTGCTTTAGAGGAGTCTTACCCTGCCCTTGCTTTAGATGAGTCTTACCCTGGCTTTGCTTTAGAGGAGTCTTACCCTGGCCTACTTTTAGAGGAGTCTTACCCTGGCCTTGAAGTCCACGGCAGCGCCGCGGTTGAGGAGGAGCGTTGCCACGTTGATGTTGCCGTAGTGAGCAGCAATGTGCAGCGGAGTAAAGCCACTCTAGAAAACAGACACATCATGACATCAGCACTCAGTCACAACACAACCAATCAGAGCAGCCTCTCACACCGTCATAGCCAGATGGGACTGCTCTTTGATCAGACACACTGCAGACCCTTCCTGCAGCCCAATGATCTACTTCCTCCCAAAGTGTGCGCTTGTTCACTTCCCTTCACTGATTTTAAAGTAAATGACTGGAATATGAAATATGGTAGAAACGACCACTAGTCTATGGTTCCTCCATAGAGTTTCAGTTCATCAGTTGTGAACTTCAAGTTGTCTGAAGCAGATGTTGTACTTGACTATACACTACAGTAGTGCTGGGTGGAACTGTGATCTACAGTAGGCCTGTTAGCTGTGTTCGCTGTTGGGGAACAGAAAAAGCAGCATAGACACATTTAGAGTAGAGGACTGTTGATGCTGCAGCCATCACTAGGGCTTTCTGCTGACCGACACCTGCCTGCCTCAGGGTGCCTGGGTTAGAGTTCTCCTGCCTGGGTTAGAGTCATGCACAAGCCTGGGGATGTTAAGGCAGAGACACCCACTGAGAGGGACTAGCTGGTGGACTGGGTCTCTGCTGCTGGAGGATAGCTTCCTTTATTCTTTATTTGGATCCACATTAGCTGGCACCTTGGCAACCGCTAGTCTTCCTGGGGTCTAATGGTGTCTTACAGTACCTCATCACAGAACTCTGCCTGTGGCCAGGAGACAAACTTACAGCATCATCACCATCCCCAACTCTAACATCATGGCTAATCAGCTCTAACATCATGCTAACCAACTCTAAAATCATGTTAACCAACTTTAACATCATGTTAACCAGCTCTAACATCATGCTAACCAACTCTAACATCATGTTAACCAACTCTAACATCATGTTAACCAACTGTAACATCATGTTAACCAACTCTAACATCATGTTAACCAACTCTAACATCATGTTAACCAACTGTAACATCATGTTAACCAACTCTAACATCATGTTAACCAACTCTAACATCATGCTAACCAACTGTAACATCATGTTAACCAACTCTAACATCATGCTAACCAACTGTAACATCATGTTAACCAACTCCAACATCATGTTAACCAGCTCTAACCAACTCTAACATCATGCTAACCAACTCTAACATTGTGTTAACCAACTCTAACATCATGCTAACCAACTCTAACATCATGTTAACCAACTCTAACATCAAATCAAATCAAATTTTATTTGTCACATACACATGGTTAGCAGATGTTAATGCGAGTGTAGCAAAATGCTTGTGCTTCTAGTTCCGACAATGCATTAATAACCAACAAGTAATCTAACTAACAATTCCAAAACTACTGTCTTATACACAGTGTAAGGGGATAAAGAATATGTACATAAGGATATATGAATGAGTGATGGTACAGAGCAGCATAGGCAGGATACAGTAGATGGTATCGAGTACAGTATATACATGAGGTTAAAGTGGCTAGTGATACATGTATTACATAAGGATGCAGTCGATGATATAGAGTACAGTATATACGTATGCATATGAGATTAATAATGTAGGGTAAGTAACATTATATAAGGTAGCATTGTTTAAAGTGGCTAGTGATATATTTACATCATTTCCCATCAATTCCCATTATTAAAGTGGCTGGAGTTGAGTCAGTGTCAGTGTCAGGGTGTTGGCAGCAGCCACTCAATGTTAGTGGTGGCTGTTTAACAGTCTGATGGCCTTGAGATAGAAGCTGTTTTTCAGTCTCTCGGTCCCAGCTTTGATGCACCTGTACTGACCTCGCCTTCTGGATGATAGCGGATGCTGTCTGTGTGAGTGGACCAATTCAGTTTGTCTGTGATGTGAATGCCGAGGAACTTAAAACTTGCTACCCTCTCCACTACTGTTCCATCGATGTGGATCGGGGGGTGTTCCCTCTGCTGTTTCCTGAAGTCCACAATCATCTCCTTAGTTTTGTTGACGTTGAGTGTGAGGTTATTTTCCTGACACCACACTCCGAGGGCCCTCACCTCCTCCCTGTAGGCCGCCTCGTCGTTGTTGGTAATCAAGCCTACCACTGTTGTGTCGTCCGCAAACTTGATGATTGAGTTGGAGGCGTGCGTGGCCACGCAGTCGTGGGTGAACAGGGAGTACAGGAGAGGGCTCAGAACGCACCCTTGTGGGGCCCCAGTGTTGAGGATCAGCGGGGTGGAGATGTTGTTGCCTACCCTCACCACCTGGGGGCGGCCCGTCAGGAAGTCCAGTACCCAGTTGCACAGGGCGGGGTCGAGACCCAGGGTCTCGAGCTTGATGACGAGCTTGGAGGGTACTATGGTGTTGAATGCCGAGCTGTAGTCGATGAACAGCATTCTCACATAGGTATTCCTCTTGTCCAGATGGGTTAGGGCAGTGTGCAGTGTGGTTGAGATTGCATCGTCTGTGGACCTATTTGGGCGGTAAGCAAATTGGAGTGGGTCTAGGGTGTCGGGTAGGGTGGAGGTGATATGGTCCTTGACTAGTCTCTCAAAGCACTTCATGATGACGGAAGTGAGTGCTACGGGGCGGTAGTCGTTTAGCTCAGTTACCTTAGCTTTCTTGGGAACAGGAACAATGGTGGCCCTCTTGAAGCATGTGGGAACAGCAGACTGGTATAGGGATTGATTGAATATGTCCGTAAATACACCGGCCAGCTGGTCTGCGCATGCTCTGAGGGCGCGGCTGGGGATGCCGTCTGGGCCTGCAGCCTTGCGAGGGTTAACATGTTTAAATGTCTTACTCACCTCGGCTGCAGTGAAGGAGAGTCCGCATGTTTTCGTTGCCGCCCGTGTCAGTGGCACTGTATTGTCCTCAAAGCGGGCAAAAAAGTTATTTAGTCTGCCTGGGAGCAGGACGTCCTGGTCCGTGACTGGGCTGGATTTCTTCTTGTAGTCCGTGATTGACTGTAGACCCTGCCACATGCCTCTTGTGTCTGAGCCGTTGAATTGAGATTCTACTTTGTCTCTGTACTGACGCTTAGCTTGTTTGATAGCCTTGCGGAGGGAAAAGCTGCACTGTTTGTATTCGGTCATGTTACCAGTCACCTTGCCCTGATTAAAAGCAGTGGTTCGCGCTTTCAGTTTCACGCGAATGCTGCCATCAATCCACGGTTTCTGGTTAGGGAATGTTTTAATCGTTGCTATGGGAACGACATCTTCAACGCACGTTCTAATGAACTCGCACACCGAATCAGCGTATTCGTCAATATTGTATCTGACGCAATATGAAACATGTCCCAGTCCACGTGATGGAAGCAGTCTTGGAGTGTGGAGTCAGCTTGGTCGGACCAGCGTTGGACAGACCTCAGCGTGGGAGCCTCTTGTTTTAGTTTCTGTCTGTAGGCAGGGATCAACAAAATGGAGTCGTGGTCAGCTTTTCCGAAAGGAGGGCGGGGCAGGGCCTTATATGTGTCGCGGAAGTTAGAGTAACAATGATCCAAGGTTTTACCACCCCTGGTTGCGCAATCGATATGCTGATAAAATTTAGGGAGTCTTGTTTTCAGATTAGCCTTGTTAAAATCCCCAGCAACAATGAATGCAGCCTCCGGATAAATGGATTCCAGTTTGCAAAGAGTCAAATAAAGTTCGTTCAGAGCCATCGATGTGTCTGCTTGGGGGGGGGATATATACGGCTGTGATTGTAATCGAAGAGAATTCTCTTGGTAGATAATGCGGTCTACATTTGATTGTGAGGAATTCTAAATCAGGTGAACAGAAGGATTTCCTGTATGTTTCTTTCATCACACCATGTCTCGTTAGCCATAAGGCATACGCCCCCGCCCCTCTTCTTACCAGAAAGATGTTTGTTTCTGTCGGCGCGATGCGTGGAGAAACCCGCTGGCTGCACCGCCCCCGATAGCGTCTCTCCAGTGAGCCATGTTTCCGTGAAGCAAAGAACGTTACAGTCTCTGATGTCCCTCTGGAATGCTACCCTTGCTCGGATTTCATCAACCTTGTTGTCAAGAGACTGGACATTGGCGAGAAGGATGCTAGGGAGTGGTGCACGATGTGCCCGTCTCCGGAGTCTGACCAGAAGACCGCCTCGTTTCCCTCTTTTTCTGAGTCGTTTTTTTGGGTCGCTGCATGGGATCCATTCCGTTGTCCTGGGTGAAAGGCAGAACACAGGATCCGCGTCGCGAAAAACATATTCTTGGTCGTACTGATGGTGAGTTGACGCTGATCTTATATTCAGTAGTTCTTCTCGACTGTATGTAATGAAACCTAAGATGACCTGGGGTACTAATGTAAGAAATAACACGTAAAAAAACAAAACACTGCATAGTTTCCTAGGAACGCGAAGCGAGGCGGCCATCTCTGTCGGCGCCGGAAGCTCAGTTTTTTTGCTAACATCATGGCTAACCAACTCTAACATCATGCTAACCAACTCTAACATCATGTTAACCAAATCTAACATCATGCTAACCAAATCTAACATCATGCTAACCAACTCTAACATCATGTTAACCAGCTCTAACATCATGTTAACCAGCTCTAACCAACTTTAACATCATGTTAACCAACTCTAACATCATGTTAACCAGCTCTAACTAACTCTAACATCATGCTAACCAACTCTAACCAGCGCTAACATCATGCTAACCAGCTCTAACATTATGCTAACCAACTCTAACATCATACTAACAAACTCTAACCAACACTAACATCATACTAACCAGCTCTAACATCATGCTAACCAGCTCTAACATAATGCTAACCAGCTCTAACATCCTGCTAACCAACTCTAACATCATGTTAACCAACTCTATTCAACTGTAACATCATGCTAACCAACTCTAACTGACTAACATCATGCTAAGCAACTCTAACCGACTCTAACATTATGTTAGCCAACTCTAACATCATGCTAACCAATTCTAACATCATGTTAACCAACTGTACGTAGAGTGCCTAGACAGGCTTGTGTCGAGGCACAGATCTGGGTAAGGGTACCAAAAAATGTCAGCAGGATTGAAGGTCCCCAAGAACACACTGGCCTCCATTATCCTTGGAGGATTAAGTTAGAAATAGGTGTGAATTAAACAGGTAAGAAGGCTTTAAATACTTCTCTGTTTGTGATTTCAAAATTCTGATAAATATATTTTTTTTATAAAAACATTTAGGAACAGTCAGGGAAGGAGCAGGATGGCCAACGGACAGGGCTGCCGTGCTCTAGCTCTTAGGAAACTTTCCAGAATTTAGTTTTTTTATGTGTTATTTCTTACATTATTAGCCCAGGAAATGTTTGGTGTTATTACATACTGCCGGGAAGAACTTTTGGATATCAGAGCGGCGGTAATGCACTAGCATTACCAGCATTACAACCAGGAATACGACTTTCTGGGATCGGATCCTTTGATCATACCCTCCAGGGCAATTGAACTGATTACAGAGACTGTTCCAAAACACCGCCGGCGGAAAAGAGGTACTCGGAGTGCGACTCAGGTAGCCGACTCAGGTAGCCGTGCACACTGCTTCAGAGTATGTTACTCACTAGTGTTCAGTCTCTGGATAGTAAAGTTGATGAGCTCAGGGAGAGGATTTCCTTCCAGAGAGACATCAGGGATTGTAACGTACTCTTTCACGGAAACATGACTCTCTTGGGATATAATGTCTGAGTCCATTCAGCTAGTTGGGTTCTCAGTTCATCGCACAGACAGGACTAAATATCTCTCCGGGAAGAAGGGCGGGGGTGTATGTTTCATGATTCAATAATCATAGTGTAATTGTGATAACATACAGGAACTCAAGTCCTTTTGTTCACCCAACCTAGAATATCTCACAATCAAATGCCGACCGTATTACCTCCCAAGAGAATTCTCTTTGGTTATAGTCACAGCTGTGTATATTCCCCTCAAGCCGATACCACGACGGCCCTCAAAGAACTTCACTGGACTTTATGAATACTGGAAACCACATATCATGAGGCTGCATTTATTGTGGCTGGGGATTTTAACAAAGAAAATTTGAGGAAAACGTTACCGAAGTTCTATCAACACATTGACTGTAGTCCCTCTGCTAAAACACTCGACCACTGCTACTCCAACTTCCGGGATGCCTACAAGGCGCTCCCGGCCTTCCCTTCAGCAAATCTGATTACGACTCCATTTTGTTGCTCCCTTCCTATAGGCAGAAACACAAACAGGAAGTACCCATACTAAGGACTTTTCAACGCTGGTCTGACCAATTGTAATCCACGCTTCAAGATTGTTTTGATCACGCGTACTGGGATATGTTCAGGTAGTTTCCAAGAACAACATAGAATAATAAACTGATACGGTGACTGAGTTTATCAGGAAGTGTATAGGAGATGTTCTACCCACTGTGACTATTAAAACCTAGCTTAACCAGAAACCGTGGATATATGGCAGCATTTGCGCAAAACTGAAAGCGCGAACCATCGCATTTAACCATGACAAGGTGCCTGGGAATATAGAAACAGTGTAGTTATTTCCACCGTAAGGCAATCAAACAGGCAAAACGTCAGTATAGAGACAAAGTGGAGTCTCATTTCAACGGCTCAGACACGAGACGTATGTGGCAGGGTCTACAGACAATCACGGGAAAACCAGACACATCGCGGACACTGATGTCTTGCTTCCGGGACAAGCTAAACACCTTCGCCCGCTTTGAGGATAACACAGTGCCACTGACACGGCCCACTACAAAGAACTGTGGGCTCTCATTCTCCATGGCCTACATGAGTAAGACGTTTAAGCGTGTTAACACTCGTATGGCTGCCGGCCCAGACGGCATCCATAGCCGCGTCCTCAAAGCATGTGCAGACCAGCTGGCTGGAGTGTTTACGGGCATATTCAATCTCTCCCTATCCCAGTCTGTTGTCCCCACATGCTTCAAGATGTCCACCACCTTCTGTCATCATGAAGTGATTTGAGAGATAAGTCAAGGATCATATCACCTTTACCTTACCTGACACCCTAGACCCACTTCAATTTGCTTACCGCCCCAATAGATCCAAAGACGATCCAATCGCCACCACACTGCACACTGCCCTATCCCATCTGGACAAGAGGAATATCTATGTAAGAATGCTGTTCATTGACTACAGCTCAGCATTCAACACCATAGTACCCTCCAAGTTCATCATTAAGCTCAAGGCCCTGGGTCTGAACCCTGCCCTGTGCAACTGGGTCCTGGACTTACTGACAGGCTGCCCCCAGCTGGTGAATGTAGGAAACAACACCTCCTCATCGCTGATCCTCAACACAGGGGCCCCACAAAAGTATGCATGCTCAATCCCCACCTGTACTCCCTGTTCACCCATGACTGCGTGGCCACACACGCCTCCAACTCAATCATCAAGTTTGCAGACGACACAACAGTAGTAGGCCTGATTACCAACAATGACAAGACAGCCTACAGAGAGGAGGTGAGTTCACTCGGAGTGTGGTGTCAGGAAAACAACCTCCCACCAAACATCCACAAAACAAAGCGGCTGATCATGGACTTCAGGAAACAGCAGAGGGAGCAGCCCCCTATCCACATCGATGGATTGCAGTGGACAAGGTGGAAAGTTTTAAGTTCCTCGGCGTACACATCACTGACAAACTGAAATGGTCTACCCACACAGACAGTATGGTGAAGAAGGCGCAACAGCGCCTCTTCAACTTCAGGAGGCTGAAGAAATGTGGCTTGGCACCTAAAATCCTCACAAAATTTTACAGATGCACAATTGAGAGCATCCTGTCAGGCTGTATCACCGCCTGGTATGGCAACTGCACTGCCTGCAACCACAGGGCTCTCCAGAGGGTGGTGCGGCCTTCCCAGCGCATCACCGGGGGCAAGATACCTGCCCTCCAGGACACCTACAGCACCTGATGTCACAGGAAGGCCAAAAAGATCATCAAGGACAACAACCACCTGAGCCACTGCCTGTTCACCCTGCTATCATCCAGAAGGCGAGGTCAGTACAGGTGCATCAAAGCTGAGACCGAAAAAACTAACAAAACAGCTTCTATCTCAAGGCCATCACATTAGAGGCTGCTGCCTATATACATAGACTAGAAATCACGGAACACTAGTCACTTTAATAATGTTTACATATGTTGCATTACTCATCTCATATGTATATACTGTATTCTATCCTATTCTACTGTATCTTAGTCTATGTAGCTCTGACATTGCTCGTCCAAATATGTAAATATTCTTAATTCCATTCCTTTACTATAAATTGTGTGTATTGTTAGATATTACTTGTTAGATATTACTGCACTGTTGGAGCTAGAAACACAAGCATTACGCTACACCCGCCAGAACATCTGCTAAACACGTGTATGTGACATGTAACATTTTATTTGATGTTGCTATTTTTGGAGGGGGGGGATATCTTTTATTGACAAAATTAAATGTCAGTGGCCATTGGCGCTTCAAGTGTTAACCAACTCTAACATCATGCTAACCAAGTTCTTAAGGGTTTTATGAGACTGGATAAAGGAAGCCAGCCCCTCAGCTGTAGAGACCCTCAGTCCATGTTGTCAGTACATCGAGGTCAGAGGGCATGCTACTTTCTAGTCCCTTCTGGAAAGCATCAAGACAGACAGTAAATAAAATAACAGAAGAAGCAATGCAGGAACAGGGAGGAAAGATGAGGCAGCAGCAGTTAGCAGCAGGGTGTGAGGTGGTGGGCTGTGAGTGTTGAGTGTGTAGAGGAGATCCAAATATACCTCTGTGGTCCTATTCACCATCATCTAGGGAGAGCAACACCAGCGAGAGGTGAAGAGAGGAGAGAATGGGAGGTTAGTGCATCACAACGACACTATGGCTGCACCATGCTGTACGATGGTGGGAAGAGTCATGATAACAACATAACAGTCAGGATAACAGTCAGGTACACAACATTAACACCACAGACATGAACACAGTAACACAGGGTACTACTTTTGTCAGCATACTGATATTATAGAACATCTACAGAGTCAAATTATACTATAACAGTAACATCAGAACTCTGCTTCAAGTTCACACTTCAAGTTCACACTACATCTACAACAACCACAGTGAGGTGGTATCATATGAAGAAAGCTATATCTACTCAGGGTTTTCTAAAGCTAACCAGCTTCAGTTAGCTTCACATTCTAGGTCGGGCTTCGACGGTGGATATTGCTTGTCCGCCTGCTGCTAACTGTAGCAGGCTTGTAACTACGTGTGCATGTCACACATGGAGAGTCGAATGCAGAACTCTTCAGGCTTGTAACTACGTGTGCATGTCACACATGGAGAGTCGAATGCAGAACTCTTCAGGCTTGTAACTACGTGTGCATGTCACACATGGAGAGTCGAACGCAGAACTCTTCATTGAGACGATGCTGAAACATCAATCCATGGGTGAGTGACACGTTTTCATTCTATGGTGTGAAATAGGCTTTCAGAAGAGACTCCTGAGGTGCTGACCTGTTGCACCCTCTACAACCACTGTGATTATTATTATTATCTGACCCTGCTGGTCATCTATGAACATTTGAACATCTTGGCCATGTGCTGTTATAATCTCCACCCGGCACAGCCAGAAGAGTACTGGCCACCCCTCATAGCCTGGTTCCACTCTAGGTTTCTTCCTAGGTTTTGGCCTTTCTAGGGTGTTTTTCCAAGCCACCGTGCTTCTACATCTGCATTGCTTCCTGTTTGGGGTTTTAGGCTGGGTTTCTGTACAGCACTTTGAAATATCAGCCGATGTAAGAAGGGCTTTATAAATACATTTGATTGATTTTATATTGTTTTCTTCCTCAAATGAAGGGGATGATGACGCAATCTTTGCGAGAAGGAGGGAATCTGATTTAGCTCAGACACTTCATTCAGGATAAATGGAGCTAGCCCTAAGTTAGCCTGCCCTGGAGCAGGTTAGTTCTGAATGCAGGATAGTGGAGTTAGCCCTGAGTTAGCCTTCCCTGGAGCAGGTTAGCCCTGAGTTAGCCTGCCCTGGAGAAGGTTAGTTCTGAATGCAGGATAGTGGAGTTAGCCCTGAGTTAGCCTGCCCTGGAGCAGGTTAGTTCTGAATGCAGGATAGTGGAGTTAGCCCTGAGTTAGTCTGCCCTGGAGCAGGTTAGTTCTGAATGCAGGATAGTGGAGTTAGCCTGCCCTGGAGCAGGTTAGTTCTGAATGCAGGATAGTGGAGTTAGCCCTGAGTTAGCCTGCCCTGGAGCAGGTTAGTTCTGAATGCAGGATAGTGGAGTTAGCCCTGAGTTAGCCTGCCCTGGAGCAGGTTAGTTCTGAATGCAAGATAGTGGAGTTAACCCTGAGTTAGCCTGCCCTGGAGCAGGTTAGCCTTGAGTTAGCCTGCCCTGGAGCAGGTTAGTTCTGAATGCAGGATAGTGGAGTTAGCCCTGAGTTAGCCTGCCCTGGAGCAGGTTAGTTCTGAATGCAGG
Source organism: Oncorhynchus mykiss (assembly GCF_013265735.2). NCBI lineage: Eukaryota > Metazoa > Chordata > Actinopteri > Salmoniformes > Salmonidae > Oncorhynchus > Oncorhynchus mykiss. The sequence goes on from NW_023493660.1 coordinate 502,963, forward strand.
ATAGTGGAGTTAGCGCTGAGTTAGCCTGCCCTGGAGAAGGTTAGTTCTGAATGCAGGATAGTGGAGTTAGCCCTGAGTTAGCCTGCCCTGGAGCAGGTTAGTTCTGAATGCAAGATAGTGGAGTTAACCCTGAGTTAGCCTGCCCTGGAGCAGGTTAGCCCTGAGTTAGCCTGCCCTGGAGCAGGTTAGCCCTGAGTTAGCCTGCCCTGGAGCAGGTTAGTTCTGAATGCATGATAATGGAGTTAGCCCTGAGTTAGCCTGCTCTGGAGCAGGTTAGTTCTGAATGCAGGATAGTGGAGTTAGCCCTGAGTTAGCCTGCCCTGGAACAGGTTAGTTCTGAACGCAGGATAGTGGAGTTAGCCCTGAGTTAGCCTGCCCTGGAGCAGGTTAGTTCTGAATGCAGGATAGTGGAGTTAGCCCTGAGTTAGCCTGCCCTGGAGCAGGTTAGTTCTGAGTTACCTGGCTAACTCCTTAAACCTGATTCCTAGGATAGCCCTGTGATCAGAGTGCAGATAAAGGACTAGTGATTGGTGCGCTGTCTGTGTGGTACCTTGGACTCGACATCTGCGTTGTGGTCGATCTGGAGCAGCAGGGCAGCAGCCTTGGTGTCGTCCTTCCGTGCGGCGATGTGGAGCGCCGGGAGCCGAACCTTTCCTTTAGTGTCATTCTCTAGGAGCAGAGAGACCACCTGTTCATGTCCCTGCTGCAACGCCACCGCCAGGGGCGTGAAGCCATCCTACAGGAGAGATAACAGTCACTATATATACTATACCATACTGCAACACCACCGCCAGGGGCGTGAAGCCATCCTACAGGAGAGAAAACAGTCACTATATATACTATAACACCACCGCCAGGGGGTGAAGCCATCCTACAGGAGAGATAACAGTCACTATATATACTATACCATACTGCAACACCACCGCCAGGGGGTGAAGCCATCCTACAGGAGAGATAACAGTCACTATATATACTATACCATACTGCAACACCACCGCCAGGGGGTGAAGCCATCCTACAGTAGAGATAACAGTCACTATATATACTATACCATACTGCAACACCACCGCCAGGGGGTGAAGCCATCCTACAGGAGAGATAACAGTCACTATATATACTATACCATACTGCAACACCACCGCCAGGGGGTGAAGCCATCCTACAGGAGAGATAACAGTCACCATATATACTATACCATACTGCAACACCACCGCCAGGGGCGTGAAGCCATCCTACAGGAGAGATAACAGTCACTATATATACTATACCATACTGCAACACCACCGCCAGGGGGTGAAGCCATCCTACAGGAGAGATAACAGTCACCATATATACTATACCATACTGCAACACCACCGCCAGGGGCGTGAAGCCATCCTACAGGAGAGATAACAGTCACTATATATACTATACCATACTGCAACACCACCGCCAGGGGCGTGAAGCCATCCTACAGGAGAGATAACAGTCACTATATATACTACACCATACTGCAACACCACCGCCAGGGGCGTGAAGCCATCCTACAGGAGAGATAACAGTCACTATATATACTATACCATACTGCAACACCACCGCCAGGGGGTGAAGCCATCCTACAGGAGAGATAACAGTCACTATATATACTATACCATACTGCAACAACACCGCCAGGGGGTGAAGCCATCTTACAGGAGAGATAACAGTCACTATATATACTATACCATACTGCAACAACACCGCCAGGGGCGTGAAGCCATCCTACAGGAGAGATAACAGTCACTATATATACTATACCATACTGCAACACCACCGCCAGGGGGTGAAGCCATCCTACAGGAGAGATAACAGTCACTATATATACTATACCATACTGCAACACCACCGCCAGGGGGTGAAGCCATCCTACAGGAGAGATAACAGTCACTATATATACTATACCATACTGCAACAACACCGCCAGGGGCGTGAAGCCATCCTACAGGAGAGATAACAGTCACTATATATACTATACCATACTGCAATATTAACCCTGACCTCTGACCCCAACACTGTACGGTACTACCTCTTATAAGACTACCAGAACACTAGCAGCAGTGAGGGGCGTTGTCATCAGGGGCTGTTGCTGTGCAGTATCCTAACAATATTACACTGAACAAAAATAGAACCGCAACATGCAACAATGTCTACCATTTTACTGAGTGACAGATCATATGAGGAAATCAGCCAATTGAAGTAAATTCACTAGGCCCAAATCTATGGATATCACATGACTGAGCAGGGGTGCAGCCACTTGGCAGCCAGGCCCACCCACTGCGGAGACAGGCCCACCCACCGGGGAGACAGGCCCACCCACTGGGGAGACAGGCCCACCCACTGGGGAGACAGGCCCACCCACCGGGGAGACAGGCCTACCCACTGCGGAGACAGGCCCACCCATCGGGGAGACAGGCCCACCCACTGCGGAGACAGGCCCAGCCACTGGGGAGACAGGCCCAAACAATCAGAATGAGTTTTTCCCCACAAAAGGGCTTCATTACAGACAGAAACACTCAGCACGTATGGAACATTTGTGGGATTTTTCATTTCAGCTCATGAAACATGGGAACTACACTTTACAGATTGAGTGACTGACATCCTTGTTCATTCACTGTTTCAGTTGCCTCTCCTGCCCTCTCTAGTACCATGGTTTAATATCACTATTATACAGTACCATGGTTTAATACGACTATTATACAGTACCATAGTGTAATATCACTATTATACAGTACCATAGTGTAATATCACTATTATACAGTACCATAGTGTAATACCACTATTATACAGTACCATGGTTTAATACCACTATTATACAGCCCCCCATGCCCTGTGTAGTGAGTTAGTATGAAGAGTAGAAGGGTTATAGGGTCGGTCTAGAATACTGACCTCTGTAGCGATGCCCTGTGTGGAGCCATGTTCCAGCAGGTATCTGACCACCTTCTGATGATTCTCCTGAGCAGCCATGTACAGAGGAGTGAAGCCATTCTACAGGAGACACAAGACATACTGATTAGTCAGTAATACAGACAACACAGCCATTACAACAGTACATTATTATAGTAATACAGACAACACAGCCATTACTACAGTACATTATTATAGTAATACAGACAACACAGCCATTACTACTGTACATTATTATAGTAATACAGACAACACAGCCATTACTACTGTACATTATTATAGTAATACAGACAACACAGCCATTATCACAGTACATTATTATAGTAATACAGACAACACAGCCATTATCACAGTACATTATTATAGTAATACAGACAACACAGCCATTACTACTGTACATTATTATAGTAATACAGACAACACAGCCATTACTACTGTACATTATTATAGTAATACAGACAACACAGCCATTATCACAGTACATTATTATAGTAATACAGACACAATACAGCCATTATCACAGTACATTATTATAGTAATACAGACAACACAGCCATTACAACAGTACATTATTATAGTAATACAGACAACACAGCCATTACAACAGTACATTATTATAGTAATACAGACACAATACAGCCATTATCACAGTACATTATTATAGTAATACAGACAACACAGCCATTACTACAGTACATTATTATAGTAATACAGACAACACAGGCATTACTACTGTACATTATTATAGTAATACAGACAATACAGCCATTATCACAGTACATTATTATAGTAATACAGACAACACAGCCATTATCACAGTACATTATTATAGTAATACAGACAATACAGCCATTATCACAGTACATTATTATAGTAATACAGACAGCACAGCCATTACAACAGTACATTATTATAGTAATACAGACAATACAGCCATTATCACAGTACATTATTATAGTAATACAGACAGCACAGCCATTACAACAGTACAGTATTATAGTAATACAGACAATACAGCCATTATTATCTCTCTAATTCTCTCTTTCTTTCTCTCTCTCGGAGGACCTGAGCCCTAGGACCATGCCTCAGGACTACCTGGCATGATGACTCCTTGCTGTCCCCAGCCCACCTGGCCGTGCTGCTGCTCCAGTTTCAACTGTTCTGCCTGCGGCTATGGAACCCTGACCTGTTCACCGGACGTGCAACCTGTCCCAGACATGCTGTTTTCAACTCTCTAGAGACAGCAGGAGCGGTAGAGATACACTTAATGATCGGCTATGAAAAGCCAACTGACATTTACTCCCGAGGTGCTGACTTGTTGCACCCTCGACAACTACTGTGATTATTATTATTTGACCATGCTGGTCATTTATGAACATTTCAACATTGGGTACCGGTACAGAGTCAATGTGGAGGCTATATACAGGGGGTACTGGTACAGAGTCAATGTGGAGGCTATATACAGGGGGTACCGGTACAGAGTCAATGTGGAGGCTATATACAGGGGGTACCGATACAGAGTCAATGTGGAGGCTATATACAGGGGGTACCGGTACAGAGTCAATGTGGAGGCTATATACAGGGGGTACCGGTATAGAGTCAATGTGGAGGCTATATACAGGGGGGTACCGGTACAGAGTCAATGTGGAGGCTATATACAGGGGGTACCGGTACCATGTCAAGGTGCAGGGGGTACCGGTACCATGTCAAGGTGCAGGGGTATAGGTTAATCGAGGTCATTTGTAAACTGGCTATGCATAGATAACAAACAACGAGTCAGCAGCTCCTCTTCCTGGGGTATATTTTGGATCCCCATTAGTTTCTGCCAAGGCAGCAGCTACTCTTCCTGGGGTTTATTATGGATCCCCATTAGTTCCTGCCAAGGCAGCAGCTACTCTTCCTGGGGTTTATTATGAATCCCCATTAGTTCCTGCCAAGGCAGCATCTACTCTTCCTGGGGTTTATTATGGATCCCCATTAGTTCCTGCCAAGGCAGCAGGTACTCTTCATGGGGTTTATTATGGATCCCCATTAGTTCCTGCCAAGGCAGCATCTACTCTTCTTGGGGTTTATTATGGATCCCCATTAGTTCCTGCCAAGGCAGCAGCTACTCTTCCTGAGGTTTATTATGGATCCCCATTAGTTCCTGCCAAGGCAGCAGGTACTCTTCATGGGGTTTATTATGGATCCCCATTAGTTCCTGCCAAGGCAGCATCTACTCTTCTTGGGGTTTATTATGGATCCCCATTAGTTCCTGCCAAGGCAGCAGCTACTCTTCCTGAGGTTTATTATGGATCCCCATTAGTTCCTGCCAAGGCAGCATCTACTCTTCCTGGGGTCCGAACATATTATAGCTCAGTGTCAATACCTCTCACAAATACAAGTAGTGATGAAGTCTCTCCTCCACGTTGAGCCAAAAGAGATGGATATGTCATTAATGTTAGCTCTCCGTGTACTTATTTACTATCCTTTTTTTGTACGTTGCGCTGATTGACAGAGTCGAAAGCCTCGGTTAGGTCAATGAAGCCGGCTGCACAGTACTGTCTTTTACTGAAGGTGATTATGATATCGTTTAGGACCTTGAGCGTGGCTGAGGTGCACCCATTACCAGCTCGGAAACCAGATTGCATAGTGGAGAAGTAACGGTGGGATTCAAAATGGTCGGTGATCTGTTAATTAACTTGGCTATCGAAGATTTTAGAAAGGCTGGGTAGGATGGATATACAGTGGGGAGATTAGATGTCGTTACAATTGTCAGAAAAGTCCGGCGCCGACAGAGATGGCCGCCTCGCTTCGCGTTCCTAGGAAACTATGCAGTTTTTTGTTTTTTTACGTGTTATTTCTTACATTGGTACCCCAGGTCATCTTAGGATTCCTTACATACAGTCGAGAAGAACTACTGAATATAAGAGCAGCGTCAACTCACCATCAGTACGACCAAGAATATGACTTACCCGGAGCGGATCCTGTGTTCTGCCTTTCACCCAGGACAACGGAATGGATCCCAGCCTGCGACCCAAAACAACGACGTTGTAAAAGAGGCAAACGAAGTGGTCTTCTGGTCAGGCTCCGGAGACGGGCACATCGCGCGCCACTCCCTAGCATACTACTCGCCAATGTCCAGTCTCTTGACAACAAGGTTGATGAAATCCGAGCAAGGGTAGCATTCCAGAGGGACATCAGGGACTGTAACATTCTTTGCTTCACGGAAACATGGCTCACTCGAGAGACGCTATCGGAGTCGGTGCAGCCAGCTGGTTTCTCCACGAATCGCGCCGACAGAAACAAACATCTTTCTGGTAAGAAGAGGGGCGGGGGCGTATGCTTTATGGTTAACGAGACGTGGTGTGATCATAACAACATACAGGAACTCAAGTCCTTCTGTTCACCTGATTTAGAATTCCTCACAATCAAATGTCGACCGCATTATCTACCAAGGGAATTCTCTTCGATTATAATCACAGCCGTATATATTCCCCCGCAAGCAGACACATCGATGGCTCTGAACTAACTTTATTTGACTCTTTGAAAACTGGAATCCATATATCCTGAGGCTGCATTCATTGTAGCTGGGGATTTTAACAAGGCTAATCTGAAAACAAGACTCCCTAAATTGTATCAGCATATCGATTGCGCAACCAGGGCTGGTAAAACCTTGGATCATTGCTATTCTAACTTCCGCGATGCATATAAGGCCCTCCCCCGCACTCCCTTCGGAAAAGCTGACCACGACTCCATTTTGTTGCTCCCTGCCTACAGACAGAAGCTAAAACAAGAAACTCCCACGCTGAGGTCTGTTCAAAGCTGGTCCGACCAATCTGATTCCACGCTCCAAGACTGCTTCCATCACGTGGACTGGGATATGTTTCGTATTGCGTCAGACAACAACATTGACGAATGCGCTGATTCGGTGAGCGAGTTCATTAGAGCGTGCGTTGAATATGTCGTTCCCATAGCAACGATTAAAACATTCCCAAACCAGAAACCGTGGATTGATGGCAGCATTCGCGTGAAACTGAAAGCGCGAACCACTGCTTTTAATCAGGTCAAGGTGACCGGAAACATGACCGAATACAAACAGTGTAGCTATTCCCTCCGCAAGGCAATCAAACAAGCTAAGCGGATCACGGATTACAAAAAGAAAACCAGCCCAGTCACGGACCAGGATGCCTTGCTCCCAGGCAGACTAAATAACTTTTTTTGCCCGCTTTGAGGACAATACAGTGCCACTGACACGGCCCGCAACCAAAACATGTGGACTCTCCTTCACTGCAGCCGAGGTGAGTAAAACATTTAAACGTGTTAACCCTCGCAAGGCTGCAGGCCCAGACGGCATCCCCAGCCGCGCCCTCAGAGCATGCGCAGACCAGCTGGCTGGTGTGTTTAAGGACATATTCAATCGATCCCTATCTCAGTCTGCTGTTCCCACATGCTTCAAGAGGGCCACCATTGTTCCTGTTCCCAAGAAAGCTAAGGTAACTGAGTTAAACGACTATCGCCCCATAGCACTCACCTCCGTCATCATGAAGTGCTTTGAGAGACTAGTCAAGGACCATATCACCTCCACCCTACCTGACACCCTAGACCCATTCCAATTTGCTTACCGCCCAAATAGGTCCACAGACGATGCAATCTCAACCACACTGCACACTGCCCTAACCCATCTGGACAAGAGGAATACCTATGTGAGAATGCTGTTCATCGACTACAGCTCAGCATTTAACACCATAGTACCCTCCAAACTCGTCATCAAGCTCGAGACCCTGGGTCTCGACCCCGCCCTGTGCAACTGGGTACTGGACTTCCTGACGGGCCGCACCCAGGTGGTGAGGGTAGGTAACAACATTTCCACCCCGCTGATCCTCAACACTGGGGCCCCACAAGGGTGCGTTCTGAGCCCTCTCCTGTACTCCCTGTTCACCCACGACTGCGTGGCCACGCACGCCTCCAACTCAATCATCAAGGTTGCGGACGACACAACAGTGGTAGGCTTGATTACCAACAACGACGAGACGGCCTACAGGGAGGAAGTGAGGGCCCTCGGAGTGTGGTGTCAGGAAAATAACCTCACACTCAACGTCAACAAAACTAAGGAGATGATTGTGGACTTCAGGAAACAGCAGAGGGAACACCCCCCTATCCACATCGATGGAACAGTAGTGGAGAGGGTAGTAAGTTTTAAGTTCCTCTGCGTACACATCACAGACAAACTGAATTGGTCCACCCACACAGACAGCATCGTGAAGAAGGCGCAGCAGCGCCTCTTCAACCTCAGGAGGCTGAAGAAATTTGGCTTGTCACCAAAAGCACTCACAGACTTCTACAGATGCACAATCGAGAGCATCCTGTCGGGCTGCTCCGCCCACAACCGTAAGGCTCTCCAGAGGGTAGTGAGGTCTGCACAACGCATCACCGGGGGCAAACTACCTGCCCCCCAGGACACCTACACCACCTGATGTCACAGGAAGGCCATAAAGATCATCAAGGACAACAACCACCCGAGCCACTGCCTGTTCACCCCGCTATCATCCAGAAGGCGAGGTCAGTACAGGTGCATCAAAGCGGGGACCGAGAGACTAAAAAACAGCTTCTATCTCAAGGCCATCAGACTGTTAAACAGCCACCACTAACATTGAGTGGCTGCTGCCAACAAACTGACTCAACTCCAGCCACTTTAATAATGGGAATTGATGGGAATTGATGTAAAATATATCACTAGCCACTTTAAACAATGCTACTTAATATAATGTTTACATACCCTACATTATTTATCTCATATGTATACGTATATACTATACTCTATATCATCTACTGCATCTTTATGTAATACATGTATCACTAGCCACTTTAAACTATGCCACTTTGTTTACATACTCATCTCATATGTATATACTGTACTCGATACCATCTACTGCATCTTGCCTATGCTGCTCTGTACCATCACTCATTCATATATCTTATGTACATATTCTTTATCCCTTTACACTTGTGTGTATAAGGTAGTAGTTTTGGAATTGTTAGCTAGATTACTCGTTGGTTATTACTGCATTGTCGGAACTAGAAGCACAAGCATTTCGCTACACTCGCATTAACATCTGCTTACCATGTGTATGTGACAAATAAAATTTGATTTGATTTGATTTGACATGTATTTCATACACTGCCGATTTTTAAGTAATTCATTTGCATTTTATTGCATGACATAAGTATTTGATCATCTACCAACCAGTAAGAATTCCGGCTCTCACAGACATATTCGTTTTTCATTAAGAAGCCCTCCTGTTCTCCACTCATTACCTGTATTAACTGCACCTGTTTGGACTCGTTACCTGTATAAAAGACACCTGTCCACACACTCAATCAAACAGACTCCAACCTCTCCACAATTGCCAAGACCAGCGAGCTATGTAAGGACGTCAGGGATAAAATTGTAGATCTGCACAAGGCTGGGATGGGCTACAGGACAATAGGCAAGCAGCGTGGTGAGAAGGCAACAACTGTTGGCGCAATTATTAGAAAATGGAAGAAGTTCAAGATGATGGTCAATCAATCACCCTCGGTCTGGGGCTCCATGCAAGATCTCACCTCGTGGGGCATCAATGATTGAGTCCGACCGAGGGTGGCTTCCCTTCCCGGTCGGGTGGCGCTCGGCGGTAATCGTCACAGGCCTATTAGCTGCCACTGATTGTCTTTCCTCCCCCTCCTTGTATGTTGATTGGTAGCACCTGTTTGTGATGATTAGTTGGGCTTCTTTAGACAGCCGGCCCGCCTGTTTGTTGTGCGGGATTAATAATTGTAACCTTCGGCTCTGTAGTAGAGGAACGTGTTAGTTCCTGGTCGTGCATTTTTCAGTTGTACATTTTTCATTCCCCGTGTCTGGGGCCGTTATTATTGTGAGCACCCTGTGGTACGTTGGTGCAATTAAAGAGCACAACATTGCACTCTCTGTCTCCTGCGTTTGACTCCACACCCACGACACCCGGAGCATTACAGAATCCCGCACCTAAAGATTGAATGGAGTCAGCAGGAGCAGCAGCCAACCCTCTACAATCGATGGAGGAACGGGTTCTCCACCACACCACCGTCCTCCATCGGATCGGATCCGCGATGGATCAAGTAATGGAGAGAATGGACCGATGGGAGAGGAGTGGTCTCCTCTCTCCACCTTCGTCACCCCCGGCTCCGGACTCCCCATCTCCCGACTCCAGCACCCTCCGTCTGACGCTACCAAGGGCTTATGATGGAGCGGAGGCGGGTTGCCAGGGGTTTTTGCTTCAGCTGGAGCTATACCTGGCCACCGTCAGACCCACTCCCTCGGGAGCGGAGAGGGTGAGTGTCCTCATCTCCTGCCTCACGGGTCGTGCTCTGGAGGGGGCGAATGCAGTCTGGAATGGCCCATACTCAGCGCGGGAGCACTACCCAGAGTTTTCCCGCCACTTCCGTGCCGTGTTTGATCACCCTCCAGACAGCCGAGCGGTGGGAGAATGACTATTTCATCTCAGGCAGGAGAGGAGGCGCGCCCAGGATTACGCGCTGGAGTTCCGGACCTTGGCAGCAGGATCTGGGTGGAACGACAGGGCCCTTATTGACCACTACAGGTGTAGTCTCCGGGAGGACGTCCGCAGGGAGTTAGCGTGTCGGGACACCGCTCTGTCACTGGATGAGCTGATTGACATGTCCATTCGACTGGACAATCTGCTGGCTGCCCGCGGGCGTTCGGAGAGGGTCCTGTGCGTTCCACCACCCAGCCCCTCCGCTCCCATTCCGATGGAGTTGGGAGGGGCTGTGCCGAGGGGTACCGGAGGAGGATTCGGCCCTCCATCTCACCCGTCTCCTCGAGTTTCTTTTTTGTGAGGAAAAAGGAGGGAGGTTTGCGTCCGTGTATTGATTATAGAGGTCTAAACACCATCACAGTGGGGTATAGTTACCCTCTACCTCTCAACACTACGGCGGTGGAATCATTTCACGGAGCGCAGTTCTTCACAAAACTGGATCTCAGGAGCGCGTATAGTCTGGTGCGTATTCGGAAGGGAGACGAGTGGAAAACCGCATTTAGTACCACATCAGGCCACTATGAGTACCTCGTCATGCCGTATGGGTTAAAGAATGCTCCAGCCATCTTCCAATCCTTCGTAGACGAGATTCTCAGGGACCTGTGCGGACAGGGAGTGGTGGTTTATATCGATGACATTCTGATCTACTCGGCCACTCACACCGCGCATGTGTCTCTGGTACGTAAGGTGCTTGGTAGACTGCTGGAGCATGACCTATACGTAAAGGCTGAGAAATGCGTGTTCTCTAAAAGAGCCGTCTCCTTTCTGGGTTATCGCATTTCCACCTCGGGGGTGGTGATGGAGGGCGACCGCATTAGGGCCGTGCGTAATTGGCCGACTCCGACCACGGTAAAGGAGGTGCAGCGGTTTTTGGGTTTTGCCAACTACTACCGGAGGTTTATCCGGGGTTTTGGCCAGATAGCGGCTCCCATTACCTCACTGCTGAAGGGGGGCCCGGTGCGGTCCTAGACTCACCTGAGACTGTGAGTGTGTCTAAAGGGGATGGTCTTAGACTCACCTGAGACTGTGGGTGTGTCTAAAGGGAGAGGTTCTAGACTCACCTGAGACTGTGGCTGTGTCTAAAGGGAGAGGTCCAAGACTCACCTGAGACTGTGGGTGTGTCTAAAGGGAGAGGTCCTAGACTCACCTGAGACTGTGAGTGTGTCTAAAGGGGGTGGTCTTAGACTCACCTGAGACTGTGGGTGTGTCTAAAAGGGGAGGTCCTAGACTCACCTGAGACTGTGGGTGTGTCTAAAGGGGGCGGTCCTAGACTCACCTGAGACTGTGGGTGTGTCTAAAGGGGGAGGTCCTAGACTCACCTGAGACTGTGGGTGTGTCTAAAGGGGGCGGTCCTAGACTCACCTGAGATTGTGCGTTGATGTTAGCTCCGCTGGTCACCAGCTCCTTCACTACATCCACCTGACCAGCCAGAGACGCTATGTGGAGAGCTGTGTTCCCTTTCTGGAAAGACACAGGGAGGGGTGAGTGAGTGAGTGAGTGAGTGAGTGAGTGAGTGAGTGAGTGAGTGAGTGAGTGAGTGAGTGAGTGAGTGAATGAGTGAGTGAGTGAGTGAGTGAGTGCGTGAGTGAGCGGTACTGCCGGCTCGGTATTGCCGGCTCTCTGCTCTGATAGACTGAGACAGCATGGTACTGCCGACTCTCTGCTCTGATAGACCCATTAATATAATGGCACAGTTCTCTCAGCTCTCTGCTCTGATGGGCCCAGTAACATGTCACAGCTCTCTATCAGCTCTTTGATAGGCCCATTAATATGATGTCACAGCTCTCTCTAAGCTCTCTGATTTTAGACATAGTTTCAGGCCTTTATTTTGAAGAATGAGCGTAAACGACTACATTGCTTAAGTGGCCAGCTGAGGGCTCTCAGTGTGATTCTTGCGTAAAAGACAGAGGTAGTCATTTTTCCTCTCGCTCCTAGTGAAAAGCCAATTGTCCCGGTTGATATATTATTGAATAGATATTTGAAAAACACCTTGGAGATTGATTATAAAAAACGTTTGCCATGTTTCTGTCGATATTATGGATATCACAGCGTTGTCGTGAAATCCGGTGGATTTCTCAACATAACGTGACCAACAAAAGGAGGTATTTTGGGTATAAAAATAATCTTTATGGAACAAAAGGAACATTTGCTGTCTAACTGGGAGTTTCGTCAGTGAAAACATCCGAAGATCATCAAAGGTAAACGGTTAATTTAATTGCTTTTCTGATTTTCATGACCGAGCTTCCTGCTGCTAGCTGGACATAGTGCTATGCTAGGCTATATTTCACTTGTGATTTCATGAATATTAATATTTTCTAGTAATATTTCTTTACCGTTGCGCTATGCTAATTAGTGTAGTTGATGACAATTCTCCCGGATCCGGGATGGGTAGTTCCAATAAATATGATGTCACAGCTCTCTGATAGGCCCATTCATATGATGTCACAGCTTTAACTCAGCTCTATGATAGGCCAATTAACTGTGTTGTCAACAACATAGACACAATCTACATCCCAAATGGCATCCTATTCTCTATGTAGCGCAATCCCTATAACTCCTCCCTATAGGTGACCTGTCAGACTCCTCCCTCCATCCTCCCTATAGGCTACCAGTCACGCTCCTCCCTATAACTCCTCCCTATAGGTGACCTGTCAGACTCCTCCCTCCATCCTCCCTATAGGCTACCAGTCAGGCTCCTCCCTATAGGCTACCAGTCAGGGCTCCTCCTATCTTATTATCTATCTTCTCAGAGGAGGAGAGGGGCGGGGCTAACCTTAGTTGCAGCGTCCACATTGGCTCCCAGCTTGATGAGTTGTGTGACCACCTCGGCATGGCCCTCTTTAGAGGCCAGATGGAGGGCGTTGAGGCCATTCTACAGCAGGACAGAGAATACAGGGAGATAGAGGTGAACCCAGACACATCAGGAGCTATTGATTCTCAATATCAGAACTAACATTTACCAATAACTCATGTAGCTTAGGGGCTTGGTTTCACTGAGGTGATTTCCAAAGAAAGCTGAGGGAGTTGTCTATCTGACCTGGTTGGGTTAAGGTTAGTGGTCAGAGCTTAGGGGTTAGGGGTCAGAGCTTAGGGCTCAGGGGTCAGAGCTTAGTGTTAGAGCGTTTGGCCAGTAACAAAAAGGTTGCTGGATCAAATCCTCGAGCTGATAAGGTTCAAATCTGTCGTTCAGCCCCTGAACAAGGCAGTTAACCCACAGTTCCCCCGTAGGCAGTCATTGTAAATAAGAATTAGTTCTTAACTGACTTGCCTAGTTAAATAAAAGTTACATTTAAAAACATTTTTTAAAGTGTTCAGAGCTTAGGGATCATGGATAGGGACTGTCTGGGTTAAAGATGTTGATTTCGACCCCAGTCTAAATGGTTAGGGGTCATGGATCATGGTTAGGGACTAACCTGGTTACAGATGTTGATTTCGACCCCAGCCTAGATAGTTAGGTTATAGGGGTCAGGGGTCATGGTTAGGGACTAACCTGGTTACAGATGTTGATTTCGACCCCAGTCTAGATAGTTAGGTTATAGGGGTCAGGGGTCATGGTTAGGGACTAACCTGGTTACAGATGTTGATTTCGACCCCAGTCTTCAGGTAATCCAAAGCCTTCTCTAGGTTCCCTGCCCGGGCTGCTCTCAAGTAACTGGCATTACTGTCAATCTGTAACACAGAGATCACCTAGGTTATGATCTACACTGACTGGACAAAACATTAGTACCCATGTATACTGCAGTCAAACAAACAAACACACACACACACACACACACACACACACACACACACACACACACACACACACACACACACACACACACACACACACACACACACACACACACACACACACACACACACACACACACACACACACACACACACACACAAACGACAGTTAGTACATCATGTATAACAGACAGTAGTCCTTGCATAACATACACTGGTCCCTGCTGATCAACAGTAAGTAGTCCCTGATTAACAGGCAATAGTCCCTGATTAACATACAGCAGTCCCTGATTAACAGACAGTAGTCCCTGATTAACAGACAGTACTCCCTGATTAACAGACAGTAGTCCCTGATTAACAGACAGTAGTCCCTGATTAACAGGCAGTAGTCCCTGATTAACAGGCAGTAGTCCCTGATTAACAGGCAGTAGTCCCTTCTGATTAACAGGCAGTAGTCCCTGATTAACAGACAGTAGTCCCTGCTGATTAACAGACAGTAGTCCCTGCTGATTAACAGACAGTAGTCCCTGATTAACAAACAGTAGTCCCCGATTAACAGACAGTAGTCCCTGCTGATTAACAGACAGTAGTCCCTGCTGATTAACAAACAGTAGTCCCCGATTAACAGACAGTAGTCCCTGCTGATTAACAGACAGTAGTCCCTGCTGATTAACAAACAGTAGTCCCCGATTAACAGACAGTACTCCCTGATTAACAGACAGTACTCCCTGCTGATTAACAGACAGTAGTCCCTGCTGATTAACAGACAGTAGTCCCTGCTGATTAACAAACAGTAGTCCCCGATTAACAGACAGTACTCCCTGATTAACAGACAGTACTCCCTGCTGATTAACAAACAGTAGTCCCTGATTAACAGACAGTAGTCCCTGCTGATTAACAGACAGTAGTCCCTGATTAACAAACAGTAGTCCCCGATTAACAGACAGTAGTCCCTGCTGATTAACAGACAGTAGTCCCTGCTGATTAACAAACAGTAGTCCCCGATTAACAGACAGTAGTCCCTGCTGATTAACAGACAGTAGTCCCTGCTGATTAACAAACAGTAGTCCCCGATTAACAGACAGTACTCCCCGATTAACAGACAGTACTCCCTGATTAACAGGCAGTAGTCCCTGATTAACAGACAGTACTCCCTGATCAACAGACAGTAGTCCCTGCTGATTAACAGACAGTAGTCCCTGATCAACAGACAGGATTCCCTGATCAACAGACAGTAGTCCCTGCTGATTAACAGACAGTAGTCCCTGATCAACAGACAGGATTCCCTGATCAACAGACAGTAGTTCCTGCTTATCAACAGACAGTAGTCCCTGATTAACAGGCATTAGTCCCTGCTGATTAACAGGCAGTAGTCCCTGCTGATCAACAGACAGTAGTCCCTGATCAAAAGGCAGTAGTCCCTGCTGATTAACAGGCAGTAGTCTCTGATTAACAGGCAGTAGTCCCTGCTGATTAACACAGTAGTCCCTGGTTAACAGGCAGTAGTCCCTGCTGATTAACAAGCAGTACTCCCTGATCAACAGACAGTAGTCCCTGCTGATTAACAGACAGTAGTCCCTGCTGATTAACAGGCAGTAGTCCCTGATTAACAGACAGTAGTCCCTGCTGATTAACAGACAGTAGTCCCTGATTAACAGACAGTAGTCCCTGATTAACAGACAGTAGTTCCTGATTAACAGACAGTAGTCCCTGCTGATTAACAGGCAGTAGTCCCTGATTAACAGACAGTAGTCCCTGCTGATTAACAGGCAGTAGTCCCTGATTAACAGACAGTAGTCCCTGATTAACAGACAGTAGTCCCTGCTGATTAACAGACAGTAGTCCCTGATTAACAGACAGTAGTCCCTGATTAACAGACAGTAGTTCCTGCTGCTGTTATACAGTACCTCGGCTACCTGCCAGGGAGACAGACAGAGAAAGACAGATGCCATGCCAACATTATAGCTGGCCCTGTGCACTGTTTGTCTGATAGATAGGCTATATGATTAGCATTGTGCAGATACAGCAGATTACTGAGTGTTGTTATGGAGAATATCAGTAATATCTGGGCTGTAAACAGACAGTAATATCTGGGCTGTAAACAGACAGTAATATCTGGGCTATAAACAGACAGTAATATCTGGGCTGTAAACAGACAGTAATATCTGGGCTGTAAACAGACAGTAATATCTGGGCTGTAAACAGACAGTAATATCTGGGCTGTAAACAGACAGTAATATCTGGGCTGTAAACAGACAGTAATATCTGGGCTGTAAACAGACAGTAATATCTGGGCTGTAAACAGTAATATCTGGGCTGTAAACAGTAATATCTGGGCTGTAAACAGTCATATCTGGGCTGTTAACAGACAGTAATATCTGGGCTGTTAACAGACAGTAATATCTGGGCTGTAAACAGACAGTAATATCTGGGCTGTAAACAGACAGTAATATCTGGGCTGTAAACAGTAATATATGGGCTGTAAACAGATAGTAATATCTGCGCTGTAAACAGACAGTAATATCTGGGTTGTAAACAGAAATATCTGGACTGTAAACAGTAATATCTGGGCTGAAAACAGACAGTAATATCTGGGCTGTAAACAGTAATATATGGGCTGTAAACAGACAGTAATATCTGGGCTGTAAACAGTAATATCTGGGCTGTAAACAGTAATATCTGGCCTGTAAACAGACAGTAATATCTGGGCTGTAAACAGTAATATCTGGGCTGTAAACAGACAGTAATATCTGGGCTGTAAACAGATGGTAATATCTGGGCTGTAAACAGACAGTAATATCTGGGCTGTAAACAGATGGTAATATCTGGGCTGTAAACAGATGGTAATATCTGGGCTGTAAACAGACAGTAATATCTGGGCTGTAAACAGACAGTAATATCTGGGCTGTAAACAGACAGTAATATCTGGGCTGTAAACAGTAATATCTGGGCTGTAAACAGACAGTAATATCTGGGCTGTAAACAGATGGTAATATCTGGGCTGTAAACAGACAGTAATATCTGGGCTGTAAACAGACAGTAATATCTGGGCTGTAAACAGATGGTAATATCTGGGCTGTAAACAGTAATATCTGGGCTGTAAACAGACAGTAATATCTGGCCTGTAAACAGTAATATATGGGCTGTAAACAGATAGTAATATCTGGCCTGTAAACAGACAGTAATATCTGGCCTGTAAACAGACAGTAATATCTGGCCTGTAAACAGACAGTAATATCTGGGCTGTAAACAGACAGTAATATCTGGCCTGTAAACAGTAATATCTGGCCTGTAAACAGACAGTAATATCTGGCCTGTAAACAGACAGTAATATCTGGCCTGTAAACAGACAGTAATATCTGGCCTGTAAACAGACAGTAATATCTGGCCTGTAAACAGACAGTAATATCTGGCCTGTAAACAGACAGTAATATCTGGCCTGTAAACAGATAGTAATATCTGGGCTGAAAGGTGTGTCTCTTTGATCTGATCTTGGTGCAGTGCCGTAGTGTAGTAAAGATTTCTGATCCTGACACACCCTAGTCACACAAACACACACACACACACACACACCACACACATCACAGGCAGCAGGCAGTCTGCACACACATGCCCCCCCACTGCCTGAGCGTCTGCAGTCTGAAGCTGATGGCTGATAAATATAGCTGAGACCCCAGAATGCTTCATGAGATTACACAGCACAAACTAGAGGAGGTTACTGTCTCTGTAGTATGTTAAACTAGAGGAGGTTATTGTCTCTGTAAAATGTTAAACTAGAGGAGGTTACTGTCTCTGTAGAATGTTAAACTAGAGGAGGTTACTGTCTCTGTATAATGTTAAACTAGAGGAGGTTACTGTCTCTGTATAATGTTAAACTAGAGGAGGTTACTGTCTCTGTAGAATGTTAAACTAGAGGAGGTTACTGTCTCTGTAGTATGTTAAACTAGATGAGGTTATTGTCTCTGTAAAATGTTAAACTAGAGGAGGTTAATGTCTCTGTAGAATGTTAAACTAGAGGAGGTTACTGTCTCTGTAGAATGTTAAACTAGAGGAGGTTACTGTCTCTGTAAAATGTTAAACTAGAGGAGGTTACTGTCTCTGTAGAATGTTAAACTAGAGGAGGTTACTGTCTCTGTAGAATGTTAAACTAGAGGAGGTTACTGTCTCTGTAAAATGTTAAACTAGAGGAGGTTAATGTCTCTGTAGAATGTTAAACTAGAGGAGGTTACTGTCTCTGTAGAATGTTAAAGTTGAGGAGGTTGTCTGTAGAATGTTAAACTAGAGGAGGTTACTGTCTCTGTAGAATGTTAAACTAGAGGAGGTTACTGTCTCTGTAAAATGTTAAACTAGAGGAGGTTACTGTCTCTGTAGAATGTTAAACTAGAGGAGGTTACTGTCTCTGTAGAATGTTAAAGTTGAGGAGGTTGTCTGTAGAATGTTACACTTGAGGAGGTTGTCTGTAGAATGTATGCTCCTTGGGTAATCCCCCCCGTCTTTGTCTAATGGTATTCTCCTTCGGTCCTCCCTCCTCACAGGGCTGTCTCTGAGGTCAATCTGTTTAACACCTGTTCTTTCTAGAACAAACAGTGTGATGTGGAGATATGTAGAGCCTCCCTGGAGAAATAATCCCACAGCATCTGTCTCCCCGCCAAAGACTTCTCAAGAAAAAAGATGGCGCATTTCACAATCTACCACAGACTATGTTCCTTTCATGGAATACTCCAACAAGAAACAGACAGTCGATGAAGCTCAACATCTCCTGCCATGTGGAGCGGTCCTGGAGCACCAAGTCTGGGACCAAAATGCTCCAAGCCATTAGACTGCTGAACAGCTTCTACCCCCAAGCCATTAGACTGATGAACAGCTTCTACCCCCAAGCCATTAGAGTGATGAACAGCTTCTACCCCCAAGCCATCAGACTGCTGAACAGCTTCTACCCCCAAGTCATTAGACTGCTGAACAGTTTCTACCCCCAAGGCCATCAGACTGCTGAACAGCTTCTACCCCCAAGCCATTAGACTGCTGAACAGCTTCTACCCCCAAGCAATAAGACTGCTGTACAGCTTCTACCCCCAAGCCATTAGACTGCTGAACAGCTTCTACCCCCAAGCCATACGACTGCTGAACAGCTTCTACCCCCAAGCCATACGACTGCTGAACAGCTTCTACCCCCAAGCCATTAGACTGCTGAACAGCTTCTATCCCCAAGCCATCAGACTGCTGAACAGCTTCTATCCCCAACCCATCAGACTGCTGAACAGCTTCTACCCCCAAGCCATTAGACTGATGAACAGCTTCTACCCCCAAGCCATTAGACTGCTGAACAGCTTCTACCCCCAAGCCATACGACTGCTGAACAGCTTCTACCCCCAAGCCATTAGACTGCTGAACAGCTTCTATCCCCAAGCCATCAGACTGCTGAACAGCTTCTATCCCCAACCCATCAGACTGCTGAACAGCTTCTACCCCCAAGCCATTAGACTGCTGAACAGCTTCTAACCCCAAGACATCAGACTGCTGAACAGCTTCTACCCCCAAGCCATCAGACTGCTGAACAGCTTCTATCCCCAAGCCATTAGACTGCTGAACAGCTTCTACCCCCAAGCCATCAGACTGCTGAACAGCTTCTACCCCCAAGCCATTAGACTGCTGAACAGCTTCTACCCCCAAGCCATTAGACTGCTGAACAGCTTCTACCCCCAAGCCATTAGACTGCTGAACAGCTTCTATCCCCAAGCCATTAGACTGATGAACAGCTTCTACCCCCAAGCCATTAGACTGCTGAACAGCTTCTACCCCCAAGCCATTAGACTGCTGAACAGCTTCTACCCCCAAGCCATCAGACTGCTGAACAGCTTCTACCCCCAAGCCATTAGACTGCTGAACAGCTTCTACCCCCAAGCCATACGACTGCTGAACAGCTTCTACCCCCAAGCCATTAGACTGCTGAACAGCTTCTACCCCCAAGCCATTAGACTGCTGAACAGCTTCTACCCCCAAGCCATCAGACTGCTGAACAGCTTCTATCCCCAAGCCATTAGACTGCTGAACAGCTTCTACCCCCAAGCCATTAGACTGCTGAACAGCTTCTACCCCCAAGCCATTAGACTGCTGAACAGCTTCTACCCCCAAGCCATTAGACTGCTGAACAGCTTCTACCCCCAAGCCATCAGACTGCTGAACAGCTTCTACCCCCAAGCCATCAGACTGCTGAACAGCTTCTACCCCCAAGCCATTAGACTGCTGAACAGCTTCTACCCCCAAGCCATTAGACTGCTGAACAGCTTCTACCCCCAAGCCATCAGACTGCTGAACAGCTTCTACCCCCAAGCCATCAGACTGCTGAACAGCTTCTACCCCCAAGCCATCAGACTGCTGAACAGCTTCTACCCCCAAGCCATTAGACTGCTGAACAGCTTCTACCCCCAAGCCATCAGACTGCTGAACAGCTTCTACCCCCAAGCCATTAGACTGCTGAACAGCTTCTACCCCCAAGCCATACGACTGCTGAACAGCTTCTACCCCCAAGCCATTAGACTGCTGAACAGCTTCTACCCCCAAGCCATTAGACTGCTGAACAGCTTCTACCCCCAAGCCATCAGACTGCTGAACAGCTTCTATCCCCAAGCCATTAGACTGCTGAACAGCTTCTACCCCCAAGCCATTAGACTGCTGAACAGCTTCTACCCCCAAGCCATTAGACTGCTGAACAGCTTCTACCCCCAAGCCATTAGACTGCTGAACAGCTTCTACCCCCAAGCCATCAGACTGCTGAACAGCTTCTACCCCCAAGCCATCAGACTGCTGAACAGCTTCTACCCCCAAGCCATTAGACTGCTGAACAGCTTCTACCCCCAAGCCATTAGACTGCTGAACAGCTTCTACCCCCAAGCCATCAGACTGCTGAACAGCTTCTACCCCCAAGCCATCAGACTGCTGAACAGCTTCTACCCCCAAGCCATCAGACTGCTGAACAGCTTCTACCCCCAAGCCATTAGACTGCTGAACACACTTCCACACTCTTCATCTGCTGCTGCTACTCTGTTTATTTTATATCCTGATTGTCACTTTTACCCCGACCCACATGATCATACTGTATTACCTCAATTACCTCAACTACCTGGTGCCCCTGCACATTGACTCTGTACTGGTACTTTCTGTATATAGCCATGTTATTCCCTGATACTTCCTGTATATAGCCATGTTATTACCTGGTACTCCCTGTATATAGCCATGTTGTTACCTGGTACTTCCTGTATATAGCCATGTTATTACCTGGTACATCCTGTATATAGCCATGTTATTACCTGATACTTCCTGTATATAGTCATGTTATTACCTGGTACTTCCTGTATATAACCATGTTATTACCTGGTACTTCCTGTATATAACCATGTTATTACCTGGTACTTCCTGTATATAGCCATGTTATTACCTGATACTTCCTGTATATAGCCTCATAATTGTTTTTATTGTGTTACTATTTCCTTTTTTATTTAGAAAATATTTGTCTTACTTTTAAACTCTTCACAGTAGGGAACCGGATTGTAAGAAAGCATTTCACTGTAAAGTCTACAACTGTTGTATTCGGCGCATGTGACCAATAACATTTAAGTGATGTGATCTATTATGACTGTTTGCAATGCCTCTGGTCAGAGTGGCCTCTGGTTGTTCTAGACAACGGTCTTCATTACATACCGAGACCCAAGCATGCAGCTGGTCTGGCAGTGTTGTCCTGGTTACCAGTATAGTACAGCATCATGACAGGGGTTGGGCTCTCTGAGGGGACTTTACAGTTACTAGAGCCAATCATGCAGCTGGTCTGGCAGTGTTGTCCTGGTTACCAGTATAGTACAGCATCATGACAGGGGTTGGGCTCTCTGAGGGGACTTTACAGTTACTAGAGCCAAGCATGCAGCTGGTCTGGCAGTGTTGTCCTGGTTACCAGTACAGTACAGCATCATGACAGGGGTTCTGTGTGGGGCTCTCTGTGCTGTTTCTCCGCAACTGATACAATGGAGGAAACATGTGTCTGAAAAGCCTAAGGTGGTAAACTGCTGTAAACACTAAAGCTTCATCCTGAAAAGCATGGACCCTACCGATTCAGCGGGTAGCTAGAGAATAATGAGAACACACCACATAAAGCATGGACCCTAACGATTCAGCGGGTAGCTAGAGAATAATGAGATCAGACCACATAAAGCATGGATCCTAACGTTTCAGCAGGTATCTAGAGAATAATGAGAACAGACCACATAAAGCATGGACCCTAACGATTCAGCGGGTAGCTAGAGGATAATGAGATCAGACCACATAAAGCATGGACCCTAACGTTTCAGCAGGTAGCTAGAGAATAATGAGATCAGACCACATAAAGCATGGACCATAACGTTTCAGCGGGTAGCTAGAGAATAATGAGATCAGACCACATAAAGCATGGATCCTAACGTTTCAGCAGGTAGCTAGAGGATAATGAGATCAGACCAGATAAAGCATGGACCCTAACGATACAAGCAGGTAGCTAGAGAATAATGAGATCAGACCACATAAAGCATGGACCCTAATGTTTCAGCGGGTAGCTAGAGGTTAATGAGATCAGACCACATAAAGCATGAACCCTAACGATTCAGCGGGTAGCTAGAGGATAATGAGATCAGACCACATAAAGCATGGACCCTAATGTTTCAGCAGGTAGCTAGAGGATAATGAGATCAGACCACATAAAGCATGGACCCTAACGTTTCAGCAGGTAGCTAGAGAATAATGAGATCAGACCACATAAAGCATGGATCCTAACGTTTCAGCAGGTAGCTAGAGGATAATGAGATCAGACCACATAAAGCATGGACCCTAACGTTTCAGCGGGTAGCTAGAGGATAATGAGATCAGACCACATAAAGCATGGACCCTAACGTTTCAGCGGGAAGTTAGAGGATAATGTGATCAAACCACATAAAGCATGGACCCTAACGTTTCAGCAGGTAGCTAGGGGATAATGAGATCAGACCACATAAAGCAAGGACCCTAACGTTTCAGCGGGTAGCTAGAGGATAATGAGATCAGACCACATAAAGCATGGATCCTAACGTTTCAGCGGGTAGCTAGAGGATAATGAGATCAGATCACATAAAGCGTGAACCCTAACGTTTCAGCGGGTAGCTAGAGGATAATGAGATCAGACCACATGAAGCATGAACCCTAACGATTCAGCGGGTAGCTAGAGGATAATGAGATCAGACCACATAAAGCATGGACCCTAATGTTTCAGCAGGTAGCTAGAGAATTAATGAGATCAGAACACATAAAGCATGAATCCTAACGTTTCAGCAGGTAGCTAGAGGATAATGAGATCAGACCACATAAAGCATGGATCCTAACGTGTCAGCAGGTAGCTAGGGAACAATGACATCAGACCACATAAAGCATGGACCCTAACATTTCAGTGGGTAGCTAGAGGATAATGAGATCAGACCACATAAAGCATGGACCCTAACGTTTCAGCGGGTAGCTAGAGGATAATGAGATCAGACCACATAAAGCATGGACCATAACGTTTCAGCGGGTAGCTAGAGAATAATGAGATCAGACCACATAAAGCATGGATCCTAACGTTTCAGCAGGTAGCTAGAGAATAATGAGATCAGACCACATAAAGCATGGATCCTAACGTTTCAGCAGGTAGCTAGAGGATAATGAGATCAGACCACATAAAACATGGACCTACCGATTCAGCGGGAAGCTAGAGAATAATGAGATCAGACCACATAAAGCATGGATCCTAACGTTTCAGCGGGTAGCTAGAGGATAATGAGATCAGACCACATAAAGCGTAGACCCTAACGTTTCAGCGGGTAGCTAGAGGATAATGAGATCACACCACATAAAGCGTGAACCCTAACGTTTCAGCGGGTAGCTAGAGGATAATGAGATCAGACCACATGAAGCATGAACCCTAACGATTCAGCGGGTAGCTAGAGGATAATGAGATCAGACCACATAAAGCATGGACCCTAACGTTTCAGCGGGTAGCTAGAGAATAATGAGATCAGACCACATAAAGCATGGATCCTAACGTTTCAGCAGGTAGCTAGAGGATAATGAGATCAGACCACATAAAGCATGGATCCTAACGTTTCAGCAGGTAGCTAGAGAATAATGAGATCAGACCACATAAAGCATGGATCCTAACGTTTCAGCAGGTAGCTAGAGGATAATGAGATCAGACCACATAAAGCATGGACCTACCGATTCAGCGGGAAGCTAGAGAATAATGAGATCAGACCACATAAAGCATGGATCCTAACGTTTCAGCCGGTAGCTAGAGGATAATGAGATCAGACCACATAAAGCGTAGACCCTAACGTTTCAGCGGGTAGCTAGAGGATAATGAGATCAGACCACATAAAGCATGGATCCTAACGTTTCAGCGGGTAGCTAGAGGATAATGAGATCAGACCACATAAAGCGTGAACCCTAACGTTTCAGCGGGTAGCTAGAGGATAATGAGATCAGACCACATGAAGCATGAACCCTAACAATTCAACGGGTAGCTAGGGAATAATGAGATCAGACCACATAAAGCAAGGACGCTAACGTTTCAGCGGGTAGCTAGAGAATAATGAGATCAGACCACATAAAGCATGGATCCTAACGTTTCAGCAGGTAGCTAGAGGATAATGAGATCAGACCACATAAAGCATGGACCTACCGATTCAGCGGGAAGCTAGAGAATAATGAGATCAGACCACATAAAGCATGGATCCTAACGTTTCAGCGGGTAGCTAGAGGATAATGAGATCAGACCACATAAAGCGTAGACCCTAACGTTTCAGCGGGTAGCTAGAGGATAATGAGATCAGACCACATGAAGCATGAACCCTAACAATTAAACGGGTAGCTAGGGGATAATGAGATCAGACCACATAAAGCAAGGACGCTAACGTTTCAGCGGGTAGCTAGAGGATAATGAGATCAGACCACATAAAGCATGGATCCTAACGTTTCAGTGGGTAGCTAAAGGATAATGAGATCAGACCACATAAAGCATGGACCCTAACGTTTCAGCGGGTAGCTAGAGGATAATGAGATCAGACCACATAAAGCATGGATCCTAACGTTTCAGCAGGTAGCTAGGGAACAATGACATCAGACCACATAAAGCATGGACCCTAACGTTTCAGCGGGTAGCTAGGGAACAATGACATCAGACCACATAAAGCATGGACCCTAACGTTTCAGCGGGTAGCTAGGGAACAATGACATCAGACCACATAAAGCATGGATCTTAAAGTTTCAGTGGGTAGCTAAAGGATAAGGAGATCTGAACACATAAAGCATGTTATCATACCATACAGTAGATGGTCAGCATATCAACAGACATCAGCCATCAGACTGGGAAGTGAAGCCCCAAATGGCACCCTATTCCCTTTATAGTGCACTATTAACCCATAGGACTCTGGTCAGAAGTAGTGCACTACTAACCCATAGGACTCTGGTCAGAAGTAGTGCACTACGTACCCATAGGACTATGGTCAGAAGTAGTGCACTACTAACCCATAGGACTCTGGTCAGAAGTAGTGCACTACGTACCCATAGGACTCTGGTCAGAAGTAGAGCACTACTAACCCATAGGACTCTGGTCAGAAGTAGTGCACTATGTAGGAAACGTACATTCTGCCTGGTAATCAAACTGTGATAACAGGAAGTTAACTACTATGACTGGGTCTGTGAGAAGGTCAGCTGATGTTCTGTTCGTGAGAACTACCAGGAACGACCCTAACCCTACCTACCAGGAACGACCCTAACCCTAACTACCAGGAACGACCCTAACCCTAACTACTAGGATATACCCTAACCCTAACTACCAGGATCTACCAGGAACGACCCTAACCCTAACTACCAGGATCTACCAGAACTACCCTAACCCTAACTATCAGGAACGACCCTAACCCTAACTACCAGGAATGACCCTAACCCTAACTACCAGGATCTACCCTAACCCTAACTACCAGGATCTACCCTAACCCTAACTAGAAGGACCTACCCTAACAATAACTACCAGGATCTACCAGGAACGACCCTAACCGTAACTACCAGGAACTACCCTAACCCTAACTACCAGGAACTACCCTAACCATAACTACCAGGATCTACCAGGAACGACCCTAACCCTAACTACAAGGATCTTACCAGGAATGACCCTAACCCTAACTACCAGGATCTACCAGGAACGACCCTAACCCTAACTACCAGGATCTACCAGGAACGACCCTAACCCTAACTACCAGGATCTACCAGGAACGACCCTAACCCTAACTATCAGGAACGACCCTAACCCTAACTACCAGGAATGACCCTAACTCTAACTACCAGGAACTACCCTAACCTTAACTACCAGGATCTACCCTAATCCTAACTACCAGGACCTACCCTAACTCTAACTACCAGGACCTACCCTAACCCTAACTACCAGGAACTAAATTACTATTATTTCACTGTCCACCTCTCTCCAATCTCCCTCCCACTGTAGTCAGGTGACATACACCTCTCTCCAATCTCCCACTGTAGTCAGGTGAAATACACCTCTCTCCAATCTCCCACTGTAGTCAGGTGATATACACCTCTCTCCAATCTCCCACTGTAGTCAGGTGATATACACCTCTCTCCAATCTCCCTCCCACTGTAGTCAGGTGATATACACCTCTCTCCAATCTCCCACTGTAGTCAGGTGGTATACATCTCCCTCCAATTTCCCACTGTAGTCAGGTGATATACATCTCCCTCTAATCTCCCTCCCACTGTAGTCAGGTGATATACACATCTCTCTAATTTCCCTCCCACTGTAGTCAGGTGATATACATCTCTCTCCAATCTCCCACTGTAGTCAGGTGATATACACCTCTCTCCAATCTCCCACTGTAGTCAGGTGATATACACCTCTCTCCAATCTCCCACTGTAGTCAGGTGATATACACCTCCCTCCAATCGCCCTCCCACTGTAGTCAGGTGATCTACACCTCTCTCCAATCTCCCACCCACTGTAGTCAGGTGATATACACCTCTCTCCAATCTCCCACTGTAGTCAGGTGATATACACCTCTCTCCAATCTCCCTCCCACTGTAGTCAGGTGATATACACCTATCTCCAATCTCCCACTGTAGTCAGGTAATATACACCTCTCTCCAATCTCCCACTGTAGTCAGGTGATATAAACCTCCCTCCAATCTCCCACTGTAGTGGGGTGATATACACCTCTCTCCAATCTCCCACTGTAGTCAGGTGATATACATATTAATATCTACTACAGTAACATCCCTATTAATATCTACTACAGTAACATCCCTGTTAATATCTACTACAGTAACATCCCTATTAATGTTCATATCTACTACAGTAACATCCCTATTCATATCTACTACAGTAACATCCCTGTTCATATCTACTACAGTAACATCCCTATTAATGTTCATATCTACTACAGTAACATCCCTATTCATATCTACTACAGTAACATCCCTGTTCATATCTACTACAGTAACATCCCTATTAATGTTCATATCTACTACAGTAACATCCCTGTTCATATCTACTACAGTAACATCCCTATTAATGTTCATATCTACTACAGTAACATCCCTGTTCATATCTACTACAGTAACATCCCTGTTAATATCTACTACAGTAACATCCCTATTAATGTTCATATCTACTACAGTAACATCCCTGTTCATATCTACTACAGTAACATCCCTGTTCATATCTACTACAGTAACATCCCTGTTAATATCTACTACAGTAACATCCCTGTTAATATCTACTACAGTAACATCCCTGTTAATGTTCATATCTACTACAGTAACATCCCTGTTAATGTTCATATCTACTACAGTAACATCCCTGTTCATATCTACTACAGTAACATCCCTGTTAATGTTCATATCTACTACAGTAACATCCCTATTCATATCTAGTACAGTAACATCCCTGTTCATATCTACTACAGTAACATCCCTGTTAATGTTCATATCTACTACAGTAACATCCCTATTCATATCTACTACAGTAACATCCCTGTTCATATCTACTACAGTAACATCCCTGTTCATATCTACTACAGTAACATCCCTGTTAATGTTCATATCTACTACAGTAACATCCCTGTTCATATCTACTACAGTAACATCCCTGTTCATATCTACTACAGTAACATCCCTGTTCATATCTACTACAGTAACATCCCTATTAATGTTCATATCTACTACAGTAACATCCCTGTTCATATCTACTACAGTAACATCCCTATTCATATCTACTACAGTAACATCCCTGTTCATATCTACTACAGTAACATCCCTGTTAATGTTCATATCTACTACAGTAACATCTCTGTTAATATCTACTACAGTAACATCCCTGTTAATGTTCATATCTACTACAGTCACATCCCTGTTAATGTTCATATCTACTACAGTAACATCCCTGTTCATATCTACTACAGTAACATCCCTGTTAATGTTCATATCTACTACAGTAACATCCCTGTTAATATCTACTACAGTAACATCCCTGTTCATATCTACTACAGTCACATCCCTGTTAATGTTCATATCTACTACAGTAACATCCCTGTTAATATCTACTACAGTAACATCCCTATTAATATCTACTACAGTAACATCCCTATTCATATCTACTACAGTCACATCCCTGTTCATATCTACTACAGTAACATCCCTGTTCATATCTACTACAGTAACATCCCTGTTAATATCTACTACAGTAACATCCCTGTTAATATCTACTACAGTAACATCCCTGTTAATATCTACTACAGTAACATCCCTATTCATATCTACTACAGTAACATCCCTGTTCATATCTACTACAGTAACATCCCTGTTCATATCTACTACAGTAACATCCCTATTCATATCTACTACAGTAACATCCCTGTTCATATCTACTACAGTAACATCCCTGTTCATATCTACTACAGTAACATCCCTGTTCATATCTACTACAGTAACATCCCTATTAATATCTACTACAGTAACATCCCTGTTAATGTTCATATCTACTACAGTAACATCCCTATTCATATCTACTACAGTAACATCCCTGTTCATATCTACTACAGTAACATCCCTGTTCATATCTACTACAGTAACATCCCTGTTCATATCTACTACAGTAACATCCCTGTTCATATCTACTACAGTAACATCCCTGTTCATATCTACTACAGTAACATCCCTATTAATATCTACTACAGTAACATCCCTGTTAATGTTCATATCTACTACAGTAACATCCCTATTCATATCTACTACAGTAACATCCCTGTTCATATCTACTACAGTAACATCCCTATTCATATCTACTACAGTAACATCCCTGTTCATATCTACTACAGTAACATCCCTGTTAATATCTACTACAGTAACATCCCTGTTCATATCTACTACAGTAACATCCCTGTTCATATCTACTACAGTAACATCCCTGTTCATATCTACTACAGTAACATCCCTATTAATGTTCATATCTACTACAGTAACACCCCTGTTCATATCTACTACAGTAACATCCCTATTCATATCTACTACAGTAACATCCCTGTTCATATCTACTACAGTAACATCCCTGTTAATGTTCATATCTACTACAGTAACATCCCAGTTCATATCTACTACAGTAACATCCCTGTTCATATCTACTACAGTAACATCCCTATTAATGTTCATATCTACTACAGTAACATCCCTGTTCATATCTACTACAGTAACATCCCTGTTCATATCTACTACAGTAACATCCCTGTTCATATCTACTACAGTAACATCCCTGTTAATGTTCATATCTACTACAGTAACATCCCTGTTCATATCTACTACAGTAACATCCCTATTAATATCTACTACAGTAACATCCCTATTAATATCTACTACAGTAACATCCCTATTCATATCTACTACAGTAACATCCCTGTTAATATCTAATACAGTAACATCCCTATTAATGTTCATATCTACTACAGTAACATCCCTATTAATATCTACTACAGTAACATCCCTGTTAATGTTCATATCTACTACAGTAACATCCCTATTAATGTTCATATCTACTATAATAACATCCCTATTAATGTTCATATCTACTACAGTAACATCCCTGTTCATATCTACTACAGTAACATCCCTGTTCATATCTACTACAGTAACATCCCTGTTCATATCTACTACAGTAACATCCCTATTAATATCTACTACAGTAACATCCCTGTTAATGTTCATATCTACTACAGTAACATCCCTATTCATATCTACTACAGTAACATCCCTGTTCATATCTACTACAGTAACATCCCTGTTCATATCTACTACAGTAACATCCCTGTTCATATCTACTACAGTAACATCCCTGTTCATATCTACTACAGTAACATCCCTGTTCATATCTACTACAGTAACATCCCTGTTCATATCTACTACAGTAACATCCCTATTAATATCTACTACAGTAACATCCCTGTTAATGTTCATATCTACTACAGTAACATCCCTATTCATATCTACTACAGTAACATCCCTGTTCATATCTACTACAGTAACATCCCTATTCATATCTACTACAGTAACATCCCTGTTCATATCTACTACAGTAACATCCCTGTTCATATCTACTACAGTAACATCCCTATTAATATCTACTACAGTAACATCCCTGTTAATGTTCATATCTACTACAGTAACATCCCTATTCATATCTACTACAGTAACATCCCTATTAATATATACTACAGTAACATCCCTGTTCATATCTACTACAGTAACATCCCTGTTAATATCTACTACAGTAACATCCCTGTTCATATCTACTACAGTAACATCCCTGTTCATATCTACTACAGTAACATCCCTGTTAATATCTACTACAGTAACATCCCTGTTCATATCTACTACAGTAACATCCCTGTTAATATCTACTACAGTAACATCCCTGTTCATATCTACTACAGTAACATCCCTGTTCATATCTACTACAGTAACATCCCTGTTCATATCTACTACAGTAACATCCCTATTAATGTTCATATCTACTAGAGTAACACCCCTGTTCATATCTACTACAGTAACATCCCTATTCATATCTACTACAGTAACATCCCTGTTCATATCTACTACAGTAACATCCCTGTTAATGTTCATATCTACTACAGTAACATCCCTGTTCATATCTACTACAGTAACATCCCTGTTCATATCTACTACAGTAACATCCCTATTAATGTTCATATCTACTACAGTAACATCCCTGTTCATATCTACTACAGTAACATCCCTATTCATATCTACTACAGTAACATCCCTGTTCATATCTACTACAGTAACATCCCTGTTAATGTTCATATCTACTACAGTAACATCCCTGTTCATATCTACTACAGTAACATCCCTATTAATATCTACTACAGTAACATCCCTATTAATATCTACTACAGTAACATCCCTATTCATATCTACTACAGTAACATCCCTGTTAATATCTAATACAGTAACATCCCTATTAATGTTCATATCTACTACAGTAACATCCCTATTAATATCTACTACAGTAACATCCCTGTTAATGTTCATATCTACTACAGTAACATCCCTATTAATGTTCATATCTACTATAGTAACATCCCTATTAATGTTCATATCTACTACAGTAACATCCCTGTTCATATCTACTACAGTAACATCCCTATTAATGTTCATATCTACTACAGTAACATCCCTATTAATGTTCATATCTACTATAGTAACATCCCTATTAATGTTCATATCTACTACAGTAACATCCCTATTAATGTTCATATCTACTATAGTAACATCCCTATTAATGTTCATATCTACTACAGTAACATCCCTGTTCATATCTACTACAGTAACATCCCTGTTCATATCTACTACAGTAACATCCCTGTTAATATCTACTACAGTAACATCCCTGTTCATATCTACTACAGTAACATTCCTGTTAATATCTACTACAGTAACATCCCTGTTAATGTTCATATCTACTACAGTAACATCCCTGTTAATGTTCATATCTACTACAGTAACATCCCTGTTAATATCTACTACAGTAACATCCCTGTTAATGTTCATATCTACTACAGTAACATCCCTATTCATATCTACTACAGTCACATCCCTGTTCATATCTACTACAGTAACATTCCTGTTAATATCTACTACAGTAACATCCCTGTTAATGTTCATATCTACTACAGTAACATCCCTGTTAATATCTACTACAGTAACATCCCTGTTAATATCTACTACAGTAACATCCCTGTTCATATCTACTACAGTAACATCCCTATTCATATCTACTACAGTAACATCCCTGTTCATATCTACTACAGTAACATCCCTGTTCATATCTACTACAGTAACATCCCTGTTCATATCTACTACAGTAACATCCCTGTTCATATCTACTACAGTAACATCCCTGTTCATATCTACTACAGTAACATCCCTGTTCATATCTACTACAGTAACATCCCTATTAATATCTACTACAGTAACATCCCTGTTAATGTTCATATCCACTACAGTAACATCCCTATTCATATCTACTACAGTAACATCCCTGTTCATATCTACTACAGTAACATCCCTGTTCATATCTACTACAGTAACATCCCTGTTAATGTTCATATCTACTACAGTAACATCCCTATTCATATCTACTACAGTAACATCCCTGTTAATGTTCATATCTACTACAGTAACAACCCTGTTAATGTTCATATCTACTACAGTAACATCCCTGTTAATGTTCATATCTACTACAGTAACATCCCTGTTCATATCTACTACAGTAACATCCCTATTCATATCTACTACAGTAACATCCCTATTCATATCTACTACAGTAACATCCCTGTTCATATCTACTACAGTAACATCCCTATTAATATCTACTACAGTAACATCCCTGTTAATGTTCATATCTACTACAGTAACATCCCTATTCATATCTACTACAGTAACATCCCTGTTCATATCTACTACAGTAACATCCCTGTTCATATCTACTACAGTAACATCCCTGTTAATATCTACTACAGTAACATCCCTGTTCATATCTACTACAGTAACATCCCTGTTCATATCTACTACAGTAACATCCCTGTTAATGTTCATATCTACTACAGTAACATCCCTGTTCATATCTACTACAGTAACATCCCTGTTAATATCTAATACAGTAACATCCCTGTTAATGTTCATATCTACTACAGTAACATCCCTATTAATATCTACTACAGTAACATCCCTGTTCATATCTACTACAGTAACATCCCTATTAATATCTACTACAGTAACATCCCTGTTCATATCTACTACAGTAACATCCCTATTCATATCTACTACAGTAACATCCCTATTAATGTTCATATCTACTACAGTAACATCCCTATTCATATCTACTACAGTAACATCCCTGTTCATATCTACTACAGTAACATCCCTGTTCATATCTACTACAGTAACATCCCTGTTAATGTTCATATCTACTACAGTAACATCCCTGTTCATATCTACTACAGTAACATCCCTATTAATATCTACTACAGTAACATCCCTATTAATATCTACTACAGTAACATCCCTATTCATATCTACTACAGTAACATCCCTGTTAATGTTCATATCTACTACAGTAACATCCCTATTCATATCTACTACAGTAACATCCCTGTTAATATCTAATACAGTAACATCCCTATTAATGTTCATATCTACTACAGTAACATCCCTATTAATATCTACTACAGTAACATCCCTGTTAATGTTCA
Organism: Oncorhynchus mykiss; assembly: GCF_013265735.2. NCBI lineage: Eukaryota > Metazoa > Chordata > Actinopteri > Salmoniformes > Salmonidae > Oncorhynchus > Oncorhynchus mykiss. The sequence goes on from NW_023493660.1 coordinate 537,029, forward strand.
TATCTAATACAGTAACATCCCTATTAATGTTCATATCTACTACAGTAACATCCCTATTAATATCTACTACAGTAACATCCCTATTAATGTTCATATCTACTATAGTAACATCCCTATTAATGTTCATATCTACTACAGTAACATCCCTGTTCATATCTACTACAGTAACATCCCTATTAATGTTCATATCTACTACAGTAACATCCCTATTAATGTTCATATCTACTATAGTAACATCCCTATTAATGTTCATATCTACTACAGTAACATCCCTATTAATGTTCATATCTACTATAGTAACATCCCTATTAATGTTCATATCTACTACAGTAACATCCCTGTTCATATCTACTACAGTAACATCCCTGTTCATATCTACTACTGTAACATCCCTGTTCATATCTACTACTGTAACATCCCTATTCATATCTACTACAGTAATATCCCTGTTAATGTTCATATCTACTACAGTAACATCCCTATTCATATCTACTACAGTAACATCCCTGTTCATATCTACTACAGTAACATCCCTGTTAATATCTACTACAGTAACATCCCTGTTCATATCTACTACAGTAACATCCCTATTCATATCTACTACAGTAACATCCCTATTCATATCTACTACAGTAACATCCCTGTTAATATCTACTACAGTAACATCCCTGTTAATGTTCATATCTACTACAGTAACATCCCTATTCATATCTACTACAGTAACATCCCTGTTCATATCTACTACAGTAACATCCCTGTTCATATCTACTACAGTAACATCCCTGTTAATATCTACTACAGTAACATCCCTGTTAATGTTCATATCTACTACAGTAACATCCCTGTTCATATCTACTACAGTAACATCCCTGTTAATGTTCATATCTACTACAGTAACATCCCTGTTAATGTTCATATCTACTACAGTAACATCCCTGTTAATATCTACTACAGTAACATCCCTGTTAATGTTCATATCTACTACAGTAACATCCCTATTCATATCTACTACAGTAACATCCCTGTTCATATCTACTACAGTAACATTCCTGTTAATATCTACTACAGTAACATCCCTGTTAATGTTCATATCTACTACAGTAACATCCCTGTTAATGTTCATATCTACTACAGTAACATCCCTGTTAATATCTACTACAGTAACATCCCTGTTAATGTTCATATCTACTACAGTAACATCCCTGTTAATATCTACTACAGTAACATCCCTGTTCATATCTACTACAGTAACATCCCTGTTAATGTTCATATCTACTACAGTAACATCCCTGTTAATGTTCATATCTACTACAGTAACATCCCTGTTAATATCTACTACAGTAACATCCCTGTTAATGTTCATATCTACTACAGTAACATCCCTATTCATATCTACTACAGTAACATCCCTGTTAATATCTACTACAGTAACATCCCTGTTAATGTTCATATCTACTACAGTAACATCCCTATTCATATCTACTACAGTAACATCCCTATTCATATCTACTACAGTAACATCCCTGTTAATATCTACTACAGTAACATCCCTGTTAATGTTCATATCTACTACAGTAACATCCCTGTTCATATCTACTACAGTAACATCCCTGTTAATGTTCATATCTACTACAGTAACATCCCTGTTAATGTTCATATCTACTACAGTAACATCCCTGTTAATATCTACTACAGTAACATCCCTGTTAATGTTCATATCTACTACAGTAACATCCCTGTTAATGTTCATATCTACTACAGTAACATCCCTGTTAATGTTCATATCTACTACAGTAACATCCCTGTTAATGTTCATATCTACTACAGTAACATCCCTGTTAATGTTCATATCTACTACAGTCATGCTTTCCACAGTAACACACTAATATAAAACAGTCTGTTCCCTTATCTCTGAGTCATTCCGGGGTCCTTAGCTGAAATCTAAGCCCCTGCCACACAATGCGTCACGGTGCTGCAGCATGCTTGTCCTCTGTCCCGTCCCGTAAACACTGTAACATCTATTACCCTGACACTGGTCCATCTCTCAGCCCTAAGTCACTACACAACACCAGCCAATGTCACCACACATTCCTACAGTCAGAACTAATGAGTAGTGATGCAGAGAGTGAAACAGTACAAAGTAATTTAATGTCAACACTTACTGCTTCTAGCAACTCTGCTCCCTCCTCCACTGCCATTTTCCCTGTTTGAGAGTGACACCGGAGTCGTCAATTAGCAGCGCAGGGATTGGCCCAAGCAGAGAGACATTATATCAGCGCTAAAAATACCTGGCTGGAAGAAACATGACGAGTTCTGGAGACCAGGACACTACAGCAATGGAACTACCTAGCCTGCTAACACTGGTCCCAACCTGACACCACCTAGCCTGCTAACACTGGTCTCAACCTGATACTACCTAGCCTGCTAACACTGGTCTCAACCTGACACTACCTAGCCTGCTAACACTGGTTTCAACCTGACACTACCTAGCCTGCTAACACTGGTCTCAACCTGATACTACCTAGCCTGCTAACACTGGTCTCAACCTGACACTACCTAGCCTGCTAACACTGGTCTCAACCTGATTCTACCTAGCCTGCTAACACTGGTCTCAACCTGATACTACCTAGCCTGCTAACACTGGTCTCAACCTGACACTACCTAGCCTGCTAACACTGGTCTCAACCTGACACTACCTAGCCTGCTAACACTGGTCTCAACCTGATACTACCTAGCCTGCTAACACTGGTCTCAACCTGACACTACCTAGCCTGCTAACACTGGTCTCAACCTGATACTACCAAGCCTGCTAACGCTGGTCTCAACCTGATACTACCTAGCCTGCTAACACTGGTCCCCAACCTGATACTACCTAGCCTGCTAACACTGGTCTCAACCTGACACCACCTAGCCTCACAGCTCTCTGACACTACCTAGCCTCACAGCTCACTAGCGTCATAGCTCCCTGACACTACCTAGCCTCACAGCTCCCTGAAACTACCTAGCCTCACAGCTCCCTGAAACTATCTAGCCTCACATCTCCCTGACAGTATCTAGCCTCACAGCTCCCTGACAGTATCTAGCCTAACAGCTCCCTGAAACTATCTTGCCTCACAGCTCCCTGACAGTACCTAGCCTCACAGCTCTCTGACACTACCTAGTCTCACAGCTCCCTGACATTACCTAGCTTCACAGCTCCCTGACACTACCTAGCTTCACAGCTCCCTGACACTACCTAGCCTCACAGCTCCCTGACACTACCTAGCCTCACAGCTCCCTGACTCTACCTAGCCTCACAGCTCCCTGACACTACCTAGCCGCACAGCTCCCTGACACTACCTAGCCTCACAGCTCCCTGACACTACCTAGCTTCACAGCTCCCTGACACTACCTAGCCTCACAGCTCCCTGACACTACCTAGCCTCACAGCTCCCTGACAGTATCTAGCTTCACTGCTCCCCAGCCTCACAGCTCCCTGACAGTACCTAGCTTCACTGCTCACCAGCCTCACAGCTCCCTGACAGTACCTAGCTTCACAGCTCCCCAGCCTCACAGCTCCCTGACAGTACCTAGCCTCACAGCTCCCTGACACTACCTAGCCTCACAGCTCCCTGACACTACCTAGCCTCACAGCTCCCCAGCCTCACAGCTCCCTGACACTACCTAGCCTCACAGCTCCCTGACACTACCTAGCCTCACAGCTCCCTGACAGTATCTAGCTTCACAGCTCCCCAGCCTCACAGCTCCCTGACACTACCTAGCCTCACAGCTCCCTGACACTACCTAGCCTCACAGCTCCCTGACAGTATCTAGCTTCACTGCTCCCCAGCCTCACAGCTCCCTGACAGTACCTAGCTTCACAGCTCCCCAGCCTCACAGCTCCCTGACACTACCTAGCCTCACAGCTCCCTGACAGTATCTAGCCTCACAGCTCCCCAGCCTCACAGCTCCCTGACAGTGATACCGGTGCTGTGACCACTAGCCTTCCCCCAGCTGTCTCCACAGACAGCACCTCTACATAGCTGAGCTGGGGGTCTCTCTCTCACTTACCATATTTGTAGGCGCAAGTCACTCTGTGCAGCATGATCCGTAGGGGGGACCAAAATAGCAGCGCAAAATCAGCTGGTTTGGACCGGCCCTACTGGCCTCCCTGTCTGGAATCTGTTCTGCACAAATCCTATTGTCATATGGTTAATCAGCTCTTTTCTCTATACAATGCAGTCCACAGCCAGTCAGTCAGTCAGCCAGCCAGCCAGCCAGCCAGCCGTGTAGTCAACCAGTCAGTCTGCCAGTTAGTCAACCAGTCAGCCAGTAAGCCAGCCAGTCAGTCAGCGAGTCCCACTCGTCCCGGCTCAACCACCCACCACTATAGAGAACCAGTCAGCCATGCCGGGAAGTTGAGCACAAAGTCAACTGGTCCAGCTTAGGGAAGACTTATTATGGAGAGCTGCCTGATCAGTCCGCTTGGTCTGGTCCCTCAACCCACTGCTGGACTGGACACGACTGGGCTGGTAGAAACCACTGTCTGGCAGCATAAACAGCCTTCTCCCCAACAGCCGCCAGCCTAATTAATTGAATCAATGCAGTCAGCAGTAATTCATTCTGATATTTTGAAATGCCTCCCTCTCTTTGAGACAGTGAAATGCCTCCCTCTCTTTGAGACAGTTAAATGCCTCCCTCTCTTTGAGACAGTGAAATGCCTCCCTCTCTTTGAGACAGTTAAATGCCTCCCTCTCTTTGAGACAGTGAAATGCCTCCCTCTCTTTGAGACAGCCTGTCCTATCGATAGATCATGGGCCTGTCCTATCGATAGATCATGGGCCTGTCCTATCAATAGATCACTAGAAGATGCATATCGCTCATTCTAGCAGGAGAGGTCTCGACTGAGTTTTCTGCTAGCGAATTAAAACTTTTAAATGAAAAGTAGCCAGCTGAAAATAAGTATGTTACCGGCTATTTGGCCGAAATCCGGCGCTTAGAGAAACACAGGGAAAACACAGGGAAAGTACTGAGTGTTGCAACATGCTCTGGGTTGTCTTTATAAAAGAGGTGTGGACCAGAGAAAGTACTGAGTGATGCAACATGCTCTGGGCTGCCTTTATAAAAGAGGTGTGCATCTTAGTGGGGACAAACAGCTCATGAAGACACTGACATCTGTCACTGATACAGGTGAGCTCATGCATGTCTCTCACTATTCTTAACTGATCACAAATCATTTCAAATCATTTAAAATAAAACAATTAGGAAGGGAGGTTTTCCCGGTGCCTAAGGTAACATTGTCCGATCTGTTCAGTCATCATAGGACCTAACTAGAATCCTGTTTGTTAACACAGTAAAATGTAAATTGTCATAGTGAGACAGAGTGACTGTGTAAGTGTTAGTATTTCACCAACAGCTGGAGACCTGAACAATACTGTAGTAAATGAGCTCCCTTTTCTTACAGGACGTCCATTCAACATACTATTCTGAAGTTTCCTTCAAAGGCAAACAGACATCTATCACAACAACGATGGTAAGTATTAATAAACCACAGCATTATTAGAATGGTCAGAAAACAGCATTCAGAGATACTAACGAGAATATAGGACATGTGTCTCTAATGAAAAGCCCATTCTGGTGGGAAGCTGCTATAGACCACCAAGTGCTAACAGTCAGTATCTGGATAATATGTGTGAAATGCTTGATAATGTTTGTGATATCAACAGAGAAGTATATTTTCTGGGGGATTTAAATATTGACGGTCTTTCGTCAGGCTGCCCACTCAGGAAAAAACTTCAAACTGGAACCAGTGCCGGCAACCTGGTTCAGGTTATCAGTCAACCTACCAGGGTAGTTACAAACAGCACAGGAATTAAATCATCAACATGTATTGATCATATCTTTACTAATGCTGCAGAGATTTGTTTGAAAGCAGTATACAAATCCATAGGCTGTAGTGATCACAATATAACAGCCATATCTAGGAAAACTAACGTTCCAAAGACTGGGCCTAATATAGTGAATAAGAGGTCAGGCTGGGCCTAATATAGTGTATAAGAGGTCAGGATGGGCCTAATATAGTGAATAAGAGGACAGGCTGGGCCTAATATAGTGTATAAGAGGTCAGGCTGGGCCTAATATAGTGTATAAGAGGTCAGGATGGGCCTAATATAGTGTATAAGAGGTCAGGATGGGCCTAATATAGTGTATAAGAGGTCAGGCTGGGCCTAATATAGTGTATAAGAGGTCAGGCTGGGCCTAATATAGTGTATAAGAGGTCAGGCTGGGCCTAATATAGTGTATAAGAGGACAGGCTGGGCCTAATATAGTGTATAAGAGGACAGGCTGGGCCTAATATAGTGTATAAGAGGACAGGCTGGGCCTTATATAGTGTATAAGAGGACAGGCTGGGCCTAATATAGTGTATAAGAGGACAGGCTGGGCCTAATATAGTGTATAAGAGGTCAGGCTGGGCCTAATATAGTGTATAAGAGGTCAGGCTGGGCCTAATATAGTGTATAAGAGGTCAGGATGGGCCTAATATAGTGTATAAGAGGTCAGGCTGGGCCTAATAAAGTGAATAAGAGGACATGCTGGGCCTAATATAGTGAATAAGAGGACAGGCTGGGCCTAATATAGTGAATAAGAGGACAGGCTGGGCCTAATATAGTGTATAAGAGGTCAGGCTGGGCCTAATATAGTGAATAAGAGGACAGGCTGGGCCTAATATAGTGTTTAAGAGGACAGGCTGGGCCTAATATAGTGTATAAGAGGACAGGCTGGGCCTAATATAGTGTATAAGAGGACAGGCTGGGCCTAATATAGTGTATGCTATTGATGTAAATCATATTTGCTGGTCTGTGGTGAGTAATGAGGAGCAACCAGACACTGCTGGTCTGTGGTGAGTAATGAGGAGCAACCAGACACTGCTGGTCTGTGGTGAGTAATGAGGAGCAACCAGACACTGCTGGTCTGTGGTGAGTAATGAGGAGCAACCAGACACTGCTGGTCTGTGGTGTGTAATGAGGAGCAACCAGACACTGCTGGTCTGTGGCGTGTAATGAGGAGCAACCAGACACTGCTGGTCTGTGGTGAGTAATGAGGAGCAACCAGACACTGCTGGTCTGTGGTGTGTAATGAGGAGCAACCAGACACTGCTGGTCTGTGGTGAGTAATGAGGAGCAACCAGATGCTGCTGGTCTGTGGTGTGTAATGAGGAGCAACCAGACACTGCTGGTCTGTGGTGAGTAATGAGGAGCAACCAGACACTGCTGGTCTGTGGTGTGTAATGAGGAGCAACCAGATGCTGCTGGTCTGTGGTGTGTAATGAGGAGCAACCAGACACTGCTGGTCTGTGGTGTGTAATGAGGAGCAACCAGACACTGCTGGTCTGTGGTGAGTAATGAGGAGCAACCAGACACTGCTGGTCTGTGGTGAGTAATGAGGAGCAACCAGACACTGCTGGTCTGTGGTGTGTAATGAGGAGCAACCAGACACTGCTGGTCTGTGGTGTGTAATGAGGAGCAACCAGACACTGCTGTTCTGTGGTGTGTAATGAGGAGCAACCAGACGCTGCTGGTCTGTGGTGAGTAATGAGGAGCAACCAGACGCTGCTGGTCTGTGGTGTGTAATGAGGAGCAACCAGACACTGCTGGTCTGTGGTGTGTAATGAGGAGCAACCAGATGCTGCTGGTCTGTGGTGTGTAATGAGGAGCAACCAGATGCTGCTGGTCTGTGGTGTGTAATGAGGAGCAACCAGATGCTGCTGGTCTGTGGTGTGTAATGAGGAGCAACCAGATGCTGCACTTGACACATTTATGAAACTACTTATTCCAGTTACTAATAAGCATCCATTAAGAAAATGACTGTAAAAACTGTTAAATCTCCATGGATTGATGAGGAATTGAAAAATTGTTTGGTTGAGAGGGATGAGGCAAAATGTATGGCAATTAAGTCTGGCAATCAGCCTGTTACCAACACTTAGTCAACTTCTGGAAGAAATTGTGTTTGACCAGATACAATGCTATTTCACAGTAAACAACATAATTTCAGCATGCTTATAGAGAAGGACACTCAACAAGCACAGCATTTTCACAAATGACTGATGATTAGCTGAGAGAAATTGATGATAAAATGATTGTGGGGGCTGTCTTGTTAGACTTCATTGCAGCTTTTGACATTATTGAAAAACGTATGTTATGGTTTTACACCCCCTGCTATAATGTGGATAAAGAGTTACCTGTCTAACAGAACACAGAGGGTGTTATGGCTTTACACCCCCTGCTATAATGTGGATAAAGAGTTACCTGTCTAACAGAACACAGAGGGTGTTATGGCTTTACACCCCCTGCTATAATGTGGATAAAGAGTTACCTGTCTAACAGAACACAGAGGGTGTTATGGCTTTACACCCCCTGCTATAATGTGGATAAAGAGTTACCTGTCTAACAGAACACAGAGGGTGTTCTTTAATGGAAGCCTCTACAACATAATCCTGGTAGAATCAGGAATTCCCCAGGGCAGCTGTCTAGGCCCCTTACTTTTTCAATCTTTACTAATGACATGCTACTGGCTTTGAGTAAAGCCAGTGTGTCTATGTATGCGGATGACTCAACACTATACACGTCAGCTACTGCAGCGACTGAAATGACTGCCACACTTAACAAAGAGCTGCAGTTAGTTTCAGAATGGGTGGCAAGGAATAAGTTAGGCCTAAATATTTCTAAAACTAAAAGTATTGTATTTGGAACAAAACACTCACTAAACCCTAAACCTCAACTAAATCTTGTAATAAATCATGTGGAAATTGAGATGACTAAACGGCTTGGAGTAACCCTAGATTGTAAACTGTCATGGTCAAAACATATTGGTGCAGTAGTAGCTAAGATGGAGAGAAGTCTGTCTATAATCAAACGCTGCTCTGCCTTCTTAACAACACTATCAACAAGGCAGGTCCTACAGGCCCTAGTTTTGTCACACCTTGACTACTGTTCAGTCGTGTGGTCAGGTGCCACAAAAAATGACTTTTAATAATATGCATGTCAATCTCTCCTGGCTGAAAGTGGAGGAGAGATTGACTTCATCACTACTTGTATTTATGAGAGGTATTGACATGTTGACTGCACCGAGCTGTCTGTCTGAATTACTGGCACACAGCTCAGACACCCATACATACCCCACAATACATGCCACAAGAGGTCTCTTCACAGTCCCCAAGTTCAGAACAGACTATGGGAGCAGCACACTACTACACAGAGCCATGACTACATGGAACTCTATTCCACAGTACTACACAGAGCCATGACTACATGGAACTCTATTCCACAGTACTACATAGAGCCATGACTACATGGAACTCTATTCCACAGTACTACACAGAGCCATGACTACATGGAACTCTATTCCACAGTACTACATAGAGCCATGACTACATGGAACTCTATTCCACAGTACTACATAGAGCCATGACTACATGGAACTCTATTCCACAGTACTACATAGAGCCATGACTACATGGAACTCTATTCCACAGTACTACATAGAGCCATGACTACATGGAACTCTATTCCACAGTACTACATAGAGACATGACTACATGGAACTCTATTCCACAGTACTACACAGAGCCATGACTACATGGAACTCTATTCCACAGTACTACATAGAGCCATGACTACATGGAACTCTATTCCACAGTACTACATAGAGCCATGACTACATGGAACTCTATTACACAGTACTACATAGAGCCATGACTACATGGAACTCTATTCCACAGTACTACATAGAGACATGACTACATGGAACTCTATTCCACAGTACTACACAGAGCCATGACTACATGGAACTCTATTCCACAGTACTACATAGAGCCATGACTACATGGAACTCTATTCCACAGTACTACATAGAGCCATGACTACATGGAACTCTATTCCACAGTACTACATAGAGCCATGACTACATGGAACTCTATTCCACAGTACTACATAGAGACATGACTACATGGAACTCTATTCCACAGTACTACATAGAGACATGACTACATGGAACTCTATTCCACAGTACTACACAGAGCCATGACTACATGGAACTCTATTCCACAGTACTACATTGCGCCATGACTACATGGAACTCTATTCCACAGTACTACATAGAGCCATGACTACATGGAACTCTATTCCACAGTACTACATAGAGCCATGACCACATGGAACTCTATTCCACAGTACTACATAGAGACATGACTACATGGAACTCTATTCCACAGTACTACATAGAGACATGACTACATGGAACTCTATTCCACAGTACTACATAGAGCCATGACTACATGGAACTCTATTCCACAGTACTACATAGAGCCATGACTACATGGAACTCTATTCCACAGTACTACATAGAGCCATGACTACATGGAACTCTATTCCACAGTACTACATAGAGCCATGACTACATGGAACTCTATTCCACAGTACTACATAGAGACATGACTACATGGAACTCTATTCCACAGTACTACATAGAGCCATGACTACATGGAACTCTATTCCACAGTACTACATAGAGCCATGACTACATGGAACTCTATTCCACAGTACTACATAGAGCCATGACTACATGGAACTCTATTCCACAGTACTACATAGAGCCATGACTACATGGAACTCTATTCCACAGTACTACATAGAGCCATGACTACATGGAACTCTATTCCACAGTACTACATAGAGCCATGACTACATGGAACTCTATTCCACAGTACTACATAGAGACATGACTACATGGAACTCTATTCCACAGTACTACATAGAGCCATGACTACATGGAACTCTATTCCACAGTACTACATAGAGCCATGACTACATGGAACTCTATTCCACAGTACTACATAGAGCCATGACTACATGGAACTCTATTCCACAGTACTACATAGAGACATGACTACATGGAACTCTATTCCACAGTACTACATAGAGCCATGACTACATGGAACTCTATTCCACAGTACTACATAGAGCCATGACTACATGGAACTCTATTCCACAGTACTACATAGAGCCATGACTACATGGAACTCTATTCCACAGTACTACATAGAGCCATGACTACATGGAACTCTATTCCACAGAGCCATGACTACATGGAACTCTATTCCACAGTACTACATAGAGCCATGACTACATGGAACTCTATTCCACAGTACTACATAGAGCCATGACTACATGGAACTCTATTCCACAGTACTACACAGAGCCATGACTACATGGAACTCTATTCCACATCAGGTAACTGATGCAGCAGTAGAATTATATATATTTTTTAAAACAGATTAAAAAACACCTTATGGAACTGCGGGGACTGTGGAGCAACACAAACATTGGCACAGACACATGCACACACACACGCACACACGCACGCACGCACGCACGCACACACACACACACACACACACACACACACACACACACACACACACACACACACAATAACATACGCACTGGATTTAGTACTGTAGATATGTGGTGGTGGTGGAGTAGGGGCCTGAGGGCACACAGTGTGTTGTGAAATCTGTGAATGTATTGTGATGTTTTTAAAACTGTATAAACTGCCTTATTTTGCTGGACCCCAGGCAGAGTAGCTGCTGCTTTGGCATAATAAATGTATCCATAATAACTACAAATGAACCAACACTAGACAGTTTTTGTATTAAACTGCTGTATCCATCTACCCTGTGCTGCAGTCCATCTTGCTGCTGGCTCTACTGGTCCCCGTGATGGTGCAGTCCTCCCTGCATCCAGTGGACTGTGATGAGGTCTATAGATCAGGTTCTGGACAAAACGGGGTCTACACCATCTACCCTGCAGGACCTACCTCACCTGTCCAGGTCTTCTGTGACATGGGGTTTGAAAGTGCATATCTAGGAAAGTGGACGGTCAGTTTCAATGTGTGGTATTGAAATACACTTAAAGACTAATTTACCATGAACAATCTCTCTCTCTCTCTTAATCTGTCAATTAAACAATCTCTCTCTCTCTCTTAATCTGTTAATTAAACAATCTCTCTCTCTCTTAATCTGTTAATTAAATAATATCTCTCTCTCTTAATCTGTTAATTAAACAATATCTCTCTCTCTTAATCTGTTAATTAAACAATCTCTCTCTCTCTCTTAATCTGTTTATCAAACAATCTCTCTCTCTCTTAATCTGTCAATTAAACAATATCTCTCTCTTAATCTGTCAATTAAACAATCTCTCTCTCTCTTAATCTGTTTATCAAACAATCTCTCTCTCTCTTAATCTGTCAATTAAACAATATCTCTCTCTTAATCTGTTAATTAAACAATCTCTCTCTCTCTTAATCTGTTTATCAAACAATCTCTCTCTCTTAATCTGTTAATGAAACAATCTCTCTCTCTCTTAATCTGTCAATGAAACAATCTCTCTCTCTTAATCTGTCGATTAAACAATCTCTCTCTCTTAATCTGTCAATGAAACAATCTCTCTCTCTCAATCTGTCAATTAAACAATCTCTCTCTCTTAATCTGTCAATTAAACAATATCTCTCTCTTAATCTGTCAATTAAACAATATCTCTCTCTTAATCTGTCAATTAAACAATCTCTCTCTCTCTTAATCTGTCAATTAAACAACCTCTCTCTCTTAATCTGTCAATTAAACAATCTCTCTCTCTTAATCTGTCAATGAAACAATCTCTCTCTCTCTTAATCTGTCAATGAAACAATCTCTCTCTCTTAATCTGTCAATTAAACAATCTCTCTCTCTCTTAATCTGTCAATTAAACAATATCTCTATCTTAATCTGTCAATGAAACAATCTCTCTCTCTCTTAATCTGTCAATTAAACAATCTCTCTCTCTTAATATGTCAATGAAACAATCTCTCTCTAAATCAGCTGATTCAGAGCCGACAGGATGGATCAGTGAACTTCTACAGGAAGTGGGATCAGTACAAGAGTGGTTTTGGGAGCGCAGCTGGAGAGTACTGGCTGGGTAGGAACTGGTTTAACTTCTAGCCAACAGAACGTTCTCCTCCTAGAACCTTGTTCTACCACTGACTTCATCCGGTTTGTCCTAGTTCATTCAAGGCCATTTGTCATTGTATTCAGACAACACAGTGAACTGCTATGTTGATTTCATTCTCCAGGGCTGGAGACAATGCATCTCATGACTATGAAAGGAACCTATGAGCTGAGGGTGGACATGGAGGACTTTGAGGGGAATAAGGTCTATGCTCAGTACTCGTCCTTCTCCGTTGGACCAGAGGCTGAAGGATACCTGCTAACACTGGGCTCATTCAAAGATGGAGGAGCAGGTGGGTGACAATTTATATTGTCCAAGAAAAAATAACCCAAGAAAAATAAAATATATAATATATAATAAAATAGTCCAAGAATATACTGTAGTACCATAATATAGTCCAATAATATACTGTAGTACCATAATATAGTCCAATAATATACTGTAGTACCATAATATAGTCCAATAATATACTGTAGTACCATAATATAGTCCAATAATATACTGTAGTACCATAATATAGTCCAATAATATACTGTAGTACCATAATATAGTCCAATAATATACTGTAGAACCAGAATATAGTCCAATAATATACTGTAGAACCAGAATATACTGTAGTACCAGAATATAGTCCAATAATATACTGTAGTACCATAATATAGTCCAATAATATACTGTAGTACCAGAATATACTGTAGTACCATAATATAGTCCAATAATATACTGTAGTACCAGAATATACTGTAGTACCATAATATAGTCCAATAATATACTGTAGAACCAGAATATAGTCCAATAATATACTGTAGAACCAGAATATACTGTAGTACCATAATATAGTCCAATAATATACTGTAGTACCAGAATATACTGTAGTACCATAATATAGTCCAATAATATACTGTAGAACCAGAATATACTGTAGTACCATAATATAGTCCAATAATATACTGTAGTACCATAATATAGTCCAATAATATACTGTAGAACCAGAATATACTGTGGTACCATAATATAGTCCAATAATATACTGTAGAACCAGAATATACTGTAGTACCAGAATATAGTCCAAGAATATTGCACCTGAATATAGACCAAGAATATAGTACCAGCATATAGTCCAAGAATATACTGTAGTACCATAATATAGTCCAATAATATACTGTAGAACCAGAATATACTGTAGTACCATAATATAGTCCAATAATATACTGTAGTACCATAATATAGTCCAATAATATACTGTAGAACCAGAATATACTGTAGTACCAGAATATAGTCCAAGAATATTGCACCTGAATATAGACCAAGAATATAGTACCAGCATATAGTCCAAGAATATAGTACAAGAATATAGCACTAGAATATAGTCCAAGAGTATAGTACAAGAATATAGTACCAGAGTATAGTACCATAACATAGTACCCTAATATAGTCCAAGAGTATAGTACCAGAACATAGTACCAGAATATAGTCCAAGAGTATAGTCCAAGAGTATAGTACCAGAGTATAGCACCAGAATATAGTACCAGAGTATAGTACCAGAGTATAGTGCCAGAATATAGTCCAAGAGTATAGTACCAGAGTATAGTACCAGAATATAGCACTGGCATATAGTCCAAGAGTACAGTACCAGAATATAGTACCAGAATATAGTACCAGAGTATAGTACCAGAGTTTAGTACCATAATATAGCACTAGAATACAGTACCAGAGTATAGTACCATAATATAGTACCATACTATAGAATTGGAATATAGTCCATGAGTATAGTACCTGAGTATAGTACCATAATATAGCACTGGAATATATTACCAGAGTATAGTACCAGAATATAGTGGCATAATATAGCACTAAAATATAGTACCAGAGTATAGTACCAAAGTATAGTACCAGAATATAGCACTAGAATATAGTACCAGAATATAGTACCATAATATAGTCCATGAGCATAGCACTAGAACATAGTACAAGAGTATAGTACCAGAATATAGTACCAGAGAAAATTACAAGGAAAATAGTGCAAGAAAATCTGTCAACAAGGGTTCATTACTAGGGATGCACGATATATCGGTGAACATATCGGAATTGGCCGATATTAACTAAAAATGACAACATCAGTAGCAGCCTGATGTCTAGTTTAACGCTGATGTGCAAAACCGATGTCAGAGCTGACGTGCAAACCTATATAACGTACATGACGTAATGATGCCACGTAAAATGTTGCACTACACGTGCAACACAGCATTCCTAACCTCGCCCACAATGTCTGCTGTGTGGATCGAGCAGACAACAAGTCCAGCAGTCATTTGAAAGGATAACAACATTTCAGAGAGACGACTCAAAGATAATGGAATTCATTGCCCTTGACAATCAACCGTCCTTTGTAGTGGGTGATGTTGGCTTTCGCCGACTGGTCAAGCACCGGTACACACTACCAAGTAGGCGCTATTTTTCAGATGTTGCTCTACCGAAGTTAGTATTAGCTAGGTTGCCACTTGTTGTTTGCCTATTGAAATGGAACTTCAGTTCATGAAAATAAATTTTTCAGATGTTGCCCTCCCGAAATTACACAGTAATAGCGTCACTGCTATTAGCTTCACAACATACTATGGAACTATGGGGGTGGCAAAGGGTTCAATTCTCGGGACGACTCTTTTCTCTGTATATATCAATGATGTTGCTCTTGCTGCGGGCAATTCCCTGATCCATCTCTACGCAGACGACACATTCTGTATACTTCTGGCCCTTCCTTGGACACTGTGCTATCTAACCTCCAAACGAGCTTCAATGCCATACAACACTCCTTCTGTGGCCTCCAACTGCTCTTAAACGCTAATAAAATCAAATGCATGCTTTTCAACCATTCGCTGCCTGCACCCGCACGCCCGACTAGCATCACCACCGTGGATGGTTCCGACCTAGAATATGTGGACATCTATAAGTACCTAGGTGTCTGGCTAGACTGTACACTCTCCTTCCAGACTCATATCAAACATCTCCAATCTAAAATCAAATCTAGAGTCTGTTTTCTATTTCGCAAAACAAAGCCTCCTTCACTCACGCCGCCAAACTTACCCTAGTAAAACTGACTATCCTACCGATCCTCGACTTCGGCGATGTCATCTACAAAATAGCTTCCAATACTGTACTCAGCAAACTGGATGCAGTTTATCACAGTGCCATCCGTTTTGTTACTAAAGCACCTTATACCACCCACCACTGCGACCTGTATGCTCTAGTCGGCTGGCCCTCGCTACATATTCGTCGCCAGACCCACTGGCTCCAGGTCATCTAAAAGTCCATGCTAGGTAAAGCTCCACATTATCTCAGTTCACTGGTCACGATGGCAACACCCACCCGTAGCACGCGCTCCAGCAGGTGTATCTCACTGATCATCCCTAAAGCCAACACCTCATTTGGCCGCCTTCCCTTCCAGTTCTCTGCTGCCTGTGACTGGAAAGAATTGCAAAAATCGCTGAAGTTGGAGAATTTTATCTCCCTCACCAACTTTAAACATCTGCCATCTGAGCAGCTAACCGATCGCTGCAACTGTACATAGTCCATCGGTAAATAGCCCACCCAATTTACCTACCTCATCCTCATCCTGTTTTTATTTATTTACTTTTCTGCTCTTTTGCACACCAGTATCTCTACCTGCACATGACCATCTGATCATGTATCACTCCAGTGTTAATCTGCTAAATTGTAATTATTCGCCAACCTCCTCATGCCTTTTGCACACAATGTACAGTGCCTTTGCGAAAGTATTCGGCCCCCTTGAACTTTGCGACCTTTTGCCACATTTCAGGCTTCAAACATAAAGATATAAAACTGTATTTTTTTGTGAAGAATCAACAACAAGTGGGACACAATCATGAAGTGGAACGACATTTATTGGATATTTCAAACTTTTTTAACAAATCAAAAACTGAAAAATTGGGCATGCAAAATTATTCAGCCCCTTTACTTTCAGTGCAGCAAACTCTCTCCAGAAGTTCAGTGAGGATCTCTAAATGATCCAATGTTGACCTAAATGACTAATGATGATAAATACAATCCACCTGTGTGTAATCCTTATTGTGGCTAGCTTCACATAGATGGGTCCGATGAATAATAAAATAAGATCTGTCTTACAAATTAGGGTTATTTTAGATGATGACACCTAGCTATATAGTTAGCTAGCTAACTAAAGCTACTGAAATAGATGTTTGCTAGCGAACTATAGCTACTGAAACAGATGTCAGCTAGCTAACTATAGCTACTTAAATAGATGTTAGCTAGCTAACTATAGCTACTGAAATAGATGTTAGGTAGCAAAATATAGCTACTGAAATAGATGTTAGCTAGCGAACTATAGCTACTGAAATAGATGTTAGCTAGCTAACTATAGCTACTTAAATAGATGTTAGCTAGCGAACTATAGCTACTGAAATAGATGTTAGCTAGCTAACTATAGCTACTTAAATAGATGTTAGCTAGCTAACTATAGCTACTTAAATAGATGTTAGCTAGCGAACTATAGCTACTGAAACAGATTATGTCGTGTTTTGGGGGAAGAATATTGTTTTCATCCATCAACTAGCTAGCTTTTTTATGACCAGGACTGTAGGTGTGAGAGACAACTTTACCAGCATCATAGCATACGTATTGATGAATCTTTGTAACATGAAATACAAGTGATAGTGTAATCAATATGAGTGATGTGTAATAACTATGTAAAAAAAATATTAACGCCTTAAATTATTATGTGACGTGCAGTCATATTCAGGTCCTGATTGGTCAACAAGCTTAATTGACACGTCAAATTGTGTTAAATAGTAGATATTTTGACACGCAAAGACCCAAACGGCGTTCCATAGAAATCCTGGTTGAGAATGAAACGCCGGAACAAATTAACAACGAAACAGCACAGCAAGTAAGTGAAAGAAATAGGTTGTGATGATGTTTTTCTGGTAATGGGGACATATGTAAATGCCAACAAAATAACTTTTTGGTCAGTGTGGTGTTTGTGTGTAACCTTTATTTCACTAGGCAAGTCAGTTAAGAACAAATTCTTATTTACAATGACGGCCTACCCCGGCCAATGCTGGGACAATTGTGCTCCGCCCTACGGGACTCTCAATCACGGCCGGATGTGATACAACCTGGATTCGAACCAGGGACTGTAGTGACGCCTCTTGCACTGAGATGCAGTGCCTTAGACCGCTGCGCCCATATGTGTGTGTTAACTATTTAACTGTACTAGAATGCTTAAAAGGCTGCAAACATGTTTTATATCGGTTATCTGCATCGGTATCAGTTTTTTGGGGGCCTGGAACATATCAGATATCGGTATCGGCCAGACATGTCATATCGGTGCATCACTAGTTCATAACTAAAGCTGGTGGAAGTATTATCATTAAGTTACCTAGAGTCCTTATTTATCTCCTCTGTTTCCTCAGGAGATTCTCTGGTTTTTCACAATGGTCAGAAATTTACAACGTTAGATAAAGACCAGGACCTTAACGCCGCCAACTGTGCCCAGGTGTACTACGGAGGATTTTGGAACAATGACTGCCATTTTACTAACCCCAATGGGATATATGCATGGGGCGAGTCTACCTTTGGTATTGGCATCAACTGGAAAACATGGAAAGGCTATACATACTCCCTGAAAGCCATCACCATGAAGATCAGACCAGCCCCAGCATAGAAGTCAATCATTTCTAACAAAATTGTAAAATCTGATTTTTCAATAACAATTATTGCCATACAAACATTTCCAGCACATGCACATATTCCATTATAAGGGAGAGGGGGGGTCTTTTTTTAAGTAGGGTTTGTGTTTGGGTCTTCAGAGATTAGAAGGTGCAGCAGGATACAGAAGATCTCAGATCTACTCTGAAGTGCAGTGTTGCCATAGCAACAGAACCCTGACTGCAGTGGGGATTATATGACCCATAATTTAACTATCTCTGTCTCTTACCTTAACACACTGTCTGTCTCTTACCCTAACACACTGTCTGTCTCTTACCCTAACACACTGTCTGTCTCTTACCCTAACACACTGTCTGTCTCTTACCCTAACACACTGTCTGTCTCTTAACTTAACACACTGTCTGTCTCTTACCTTAACACACTGTCTGTCTCTTACCTTAACACACTGTCTGTCTCTTACCCTAACACACTGTCTGTCTCTTACCCTAACACACTGTCTTTCTCTTACCCTAACACACTGTCTGTCTCTTACCTTAACACACTGTCTGTCTCTTACCCTAACACACTGTCTGTCTCTTACCCTAACACACTGTCTTTCTCTTACCCTAACACACTGTCTGCCTCTTACCTTAACACACTGTCTGTCTCTTACCTTAACACACTGTCTGTCTCTTACCCTAACACACTGTCTGCCTCTTACCTTAACACACTGTCTGCCTCTTACCTTAACACACTGTCTGTCTCTTACCCTAACACACTGTCTGTCTCTTACCCTAACACACTGTCTTTCTCTTACCCTAACACACTGTCTGCCTCTTACCTTAACACACTGTCTGTCTCTTACCCTAACACACTGTCTGTCTCTTACCCTAACACACTGTCTTTCTCTTACCTTAACACACTGTCTGTCTCTTACCCTAACACACTGTCTGTCTCTTACCCTAACACACTGTCTTTCTCTTACCCTAACACACTGTCTGTCTCTTACCCTAACACACTGTCTGTCTCTTACCTTAACATACCGTATGTTATGATCACCAACACTTGAAATAAAGACAGATACTGTACCTGCAAAATGATGAATTCTCCCGCAGTTTATTGTGCAATGTTTAGAACCAACGGTCTTTGTTGCCATGCTAAACAACACATCACTTTAAGCTCCATATTGAAATAGCATCAGTTTATTATCTATGTGACTTTAGAGTAGTTACATGTGTGTAATGACTTCAGCCAACCATGTTGAATTGAGTTTGTGGGTCAGACGGTGAAGTGATTCCAATAATGAGGGTAGACCTATTGAGTGGCTTAAAGAAATACATCACAACATCAGGTCAATTGAGTGAGAAATGCCTCTTGTATGTGTGTAGATCTTTGTTTTGGTCTCACTGTTTGATGCATTGTCATCTACTTCTACATGTGTCACATACAAACCTATTACTACCTGTCAGGGCAAGGAGATTGAGGTTGTAACCTCATATAAATATCTTGGAATTTTAATTGATGATGGCCTCTCTTTTAAATTGTATATTCAACAACTTACAAAAAAAATTAAGCTGAAGTTGGGATTTTATTTTAGGAATAAGGCCTGTTTTTCTTTTGAAGCCAGAAGGAGGCTAGTATTAGCTACATGTATGCCTTTCTAGACTACGGGGATATTTTATATAACGTTCAGAGCGCCCACTTGACGCTCTGGCCGATGATTTGTTTACCTCTGGATAACATGAAAACAGCCTAACCAGCTCTGCTGGCAACAATTTCATTACGCTTTTTTCAGACGTTTACTGACAGCGGCCATATTCAACGGGTGTTGTACACTTTAGCTTAATGTTGACGCTACCCATCCCGGTAGCGGGATAATTGTCATCAGCAACCGCTGAATAGCATAGCATCACAGTCAAATAATGTTACTAGAAAATATTCATATTCATGAAATCACAAGTGCAATAGAGGAAAACACAGCTTAGCCTTTTGTTAATCCACCTGTCATCTCAGATTTTTAAATTATGCTTTACAGCGAAAGCAATCCAAGCATTTGTGTAAATTTATCGATAGCACAGCATAGCATTATGTACACTAAGCATTAAGTAGCTTGGTCACGAAAATCAGAAAAGCAATAAAAAAAATTGTTTACCCTTGATGATCTTCAGATTTGTTTCACTCACGAGACTCGCAGTTACACAACAAATGTTCCTTTTGTTCCATAGAGATTATTTTATTTATACCCAAATACCGACGTTTGTTTGTCGTGTTATGTTCAGAAATCCACAGGAAAGAGCGGTCACCACAACGCAGACGTATATTCCAAATAATATCTATAATGTCCACAGAAACATGTCAAATGTTTTTTTATAATCAATCTTCAGATAGTTTTTAAAATATATATTCAATAATATATCAGTGTGTAGCTTTTTCCATAACAGCAGGAGGAACAATGCCGGCTTTACTCAATTGCGCACAAACTCACTCTGAGAGCCCCCACCTCTCCACTTGCGCAATGTGATCCTTCACGCTCATTTTTCTAAATAAAAGCCTGAAACTATGTCGAAAGACTTTTGACACCTTAGCCACAGAAAAATCTGGCTGATATCCCTTTAAATGGAGGATAGGCATGCATAGGAACACAGAGGTTTCAAAATAAGAGGCACTTCCTGATTGGATTTTCCTCAGGCTTTCACCTGCAATATCAGTTCTGTTGTACTCACATACAATATTTTTACAGTTTTGGAAACTTTAGAGTGTTGTCTATCCTAATCTGACAATTATATGCATATTATAGTTTCTGGGGCTGAGAAAAAGGCTGTTTCAAATGGGTACGTTTTTTAGCCAAAAAAGGAAATTCTGCCCCCTCTACACTCAACAAGTTAAGACATGTAGCTAGCTAGCTAGGTAAACAATGAACCTAGCTAGGTAAACAACGTCATGTAACGTTAGCTAACAAGCCAGCCAGCTAACAATAGCTAGTTAAACAACAATGAACATAGTGCCAAATCATGTTGTTTAAAGGGATATAATTTAAAGGGATATCAGCCAGATTCTGTGGCTTCCCTAAGGTGTCACTGTATGAATATGCTGGGAGCTAACCAACCAGGTTCAATGTTAGCTAGCTAGGTAAACAATGAAGCTAGCTAGGTAAACAATGAACCTAACTAGGTAAACAACGTGTAAGATCACACACGTCACGTAATGTTAGCTAACAAGCCAGCCAGCTAACGTTAGCTAGTTAAACAACAATGAATATAGTGCCAAATCATGTTGTTACTATCCTGCATGAATCTGCTCAACAATCTGCTGGGAGCTAAACAACCATGTTCAAACTTAGCTAGCTAACATTAGGCTCAAACTAGCAAAGCCAACGGCTCTGGGATACGAATAATAACGCCATACTCGTAACGTTAGCTAGTGAGCCAGTCAACTAACGTTAGCTAGCTAGCTAACAGTACACTTTAACTTGAAAATAAACTTTCTGTCAAATTTAGAAACGTGTAATATCTGAAAATGAAGCTAGCTAAAGCTAGACTATCTTACCCGTATACATCATCATGCATGATGGACGCATCTCCCTGTCAGGGATGCCATACCACGGCTGCCCTTAGTTTGAAGATGTAATCCGGAGACAGGTGTTTTCTCCATCTCTTTAGCTATCATACTCTAATTACACTGATTTTAAAACTTGATCCTCCAGAAAGTGGAGAGCAACAATTATGCAGCTCCACTACACGATACATTTCATAAAAAGCCACGTTCGACAGTATTACCAACAGACTGACCAGCTCAAATAGACAGAAGCCCTCTATATGGCAGACCAATCTGAAATCCTCTCTCGGCATGTCCAGCCCACTCATTATCTCAGCCAATCACGGCTAGTTGGAAGGTTGCTGACTTTTTCTGTGGCTTAACCAATAAGGCTCGTAATTTATCAATTGTATTTGTATTTACAGACAGCATACATGTTTGTTATTAAGGCACATGAAAGTTCACATGTTCCAGAAGGCATTTCTGCCAAAAAACGCATTTTGATTAAAACATATTTTTATTAAATGTTCTCCTGTGAAGTTGTGACTTGCGACACACGCCTAGTTTCCTGAAATGGGTCACAATTGACAACAGACTTTCAACACGCTTATTGGGAAGGACACTCAACATGCACATCACTTACACAAATGACTGATGATTGGCTGAGATAAATTTATGATAAAAAGATTGTGGGGGCTGTCTTGTTAGACTTCAGTGCAGCTTCTCCCATTATCGATCATAGTCTGCTGCTGGAAAAACGTATGTGTTATGGCTTTACATCCCCTGCTATATTGTGGATAAAGAGTTACCTGCCTAACAGGAAACAGAGGGTGTTCTTTAATGGAAGCCTCTCTGACATTATTCAGGTAGAATCAGGAATTCCCCAGGGCAACTGTCTAGGCCTCTTACATACTACTGGCTTTGAGTAAAGCCATTGTGTCTATGTATGCGGATGACTCAACACTATACAGGTCAGCAGCTACTGCAGCGACTAAAATGACTGCAGAAGTCTGTAATAAAGTGCTACTCTGCCTTTTTAACAACACTATCAACAAGGCAGGTCCTACAGGCTCTAGTTTTGTCTCACCTGGACTACTGTTCAGTCGTGTGGTCAGGTGACACAAAGAGGGACTTAGGAAAATTGCAATTCGCTCAAAACAGGGTAGCACGGCTGGTGCTTGGATACACACAGAGAGCAAACAATAATATGCATGTCAATCTCTTCTGGCTCAAAGTGGAGGAGAGATTGACTTCATCACTACATGTATTTGTGAGAGGTATTGATATGTTGAAAGCACCAAGCTGTCTGTTTAAACGACTAGCACACAACTCAGACACCCAAGGAAAAACGTTTAGTCTTGAAATCTTTGGTTGTTTACTACACTACTCACTCTGTGAATCCTTAAAGAGATGGGTGGGGCTAAGGCTTAATAAGAGGGTGTGAACGATGCTGATTGGGTGCAGACGAATTAGAGCTCTCCATGTACACTACCGTTCAAAAGTTTGGGGTCACCTAGAAATGTCCTTGTTTTTAAAGAAAATGAAAAATTTTGTCCATTAAAATAACATCAAATTGATCAGAAACACAGTGTAGACATTGTTAATGTTGTAAATGACTATTGTAGGTGGAAACGGCTGTTTTTTAATGGAATATCTACATAGGCGTAGAGAGGCCCATTATCAGCAACCATCACTCCTGTGTTCCAATGGCAAGGTTGTGTTAACTAATCCAAGTTGATCATTTTAAAAGGCTAATTGATCATTAGAAAACCCTTTTGCAAATATGTTAGCACAGCTGAAAACTGCTGTCCTGATTAAAGAAGCAATAAACCTGGCCATCTTTAGACTAGTTGAGTATCTGGAGCATCAGCATTTGTGGGTTCGATTACAGGCTCAAAATGGCCAGAAAGTACTTTCTTCAGAAACTCGTCAGTCTGTTCTTGTTCTGAGAAATGAAGGCTATTCCATGTGAGAAATTACCAAGAAACTGAAGATCTGGTAGAACCCTCAGAACATGTGACACAGTGTGTAATCAACCCATTATGAAGACTCCAGAACCCTCAGAACATGTGACACAGTGTGTAATCAACCCATTATGAAGACTCCATAACCCTCAGAACATGTGACACAGTGTGTAATCAACCCATTATGAAGACTCCAGAACCCTCAGAACATGTGACACAGTGTGTAATCAACCCATTATGAAGGCTCCAGAACCCTCAGAACATGAAACAGTGTGTAATCAACCCATTATGAAGACTACAGGACCCTCAGAACATGTGATACAGTGTGTAATCAACCCATTATGAAGACTCCAGAACCCTCAGAACATGAAACAGTGTGTAATCAACCCATTATGAAGACTACAGGACCCTCAGAACATGTGATACAGTGTGTAATCAACCCATTATGAAGACTCCAGGACCCTCAGAACGTGAAACAGTGTGTAATCAACCCATTATGAAGACTCCAGAACCCTCAGAACATGTGACACAGTGTGTAATCAACCCATTATGAAGACTCCAGAACCCTCAGAACATGTGACACAGTGTGTAATCAACCAATTATGAAGACTCCAGAACCCTCAGAACATGAAACAGTGTGTAAATAACTCATTGAGAAGACTCCAGAACCCTCAGTGTGTTTGATAGTGACACAGTGTAATCATAATGAATCCCCTCTATGTAAATGCTGAAGCTGTCCTAGTTAGTTCTATTCTCTCTGTGTTGATGCAGTAAAGAGAAAACCCTGCAGCAGGATTAAAGACTTCACATTCAGTTTCCCCTAAAATATCAGCACCTTGTTTACCGCACACTCCTCTATCGCTCTCTTTCTCTAGCTCATTTCTCTCTTCTGTCCTCTTCTTTCCCACTCTCACTCTCTCATTTCTCTCTTCTGTCCTCCTCTTTCCCACTCTCACTCACTCATTTCTCTCTTCTGTCCTCTTTCCCACTCTCACTTTCTCATTTCTCTGTTCTGTCCTCCTCTTTCCCACTCTCACTCACTCTCTCACTCTCTCTCTCTCTCTCTCTCTCTCTCTCTCTCTCTCTCATTTCTCTCTTCTGTCCTCTTCTTCCCACTCTCACTCTCTCATTTCTCTCTTCTGTCCTCCTCTTTCCCACTCTCACTCTCTCTCTCTCTCTTTCTCTCTCTCTCTCTCTCTCTCTCTCTCTCCCTCTCTCTCTCTCTCGCTCTCTTTCTCTAGCTCATTTCTCTCTTCTGTCCTCTTCTTTCCCACTCTCACTCTCTCATTTCTCTCTTATGTCCTCCTCTTTCCCACTCAATTCAATTCAATTCAATTCAAGGGCTTTATTGGCATGGGAAACATGTGTTAACATTGCCAAAGCAAGTGAGGTAGATAATATATAAAGTGAATATATATATATATATATATATATATATATATATATATATATATATATATATATATATATATATATATATATATATATATATATATATTCTCTCTCTCTCTCTAGCTCATTTCTCACTTCTGTCCCCCTCTTTCCTCTTCTCCCTCTCCCTCCCTGTGGTACTGTGCGTGGGCGTGGAATACCTCTCTACCCCCCACCAGGCCCTGCACCAATCACTGAGCCTCGTCTCCACTGCATGGTGGAGAGTTGTGCTCGAGCAATGAGGTTGGGGCTGCTCATCTTCCTCTCCTCCTCTCTCCTCTCCTCCTGTCCACTCCTTTCCTCTCCTCGCCCTTATCTCTCCTCTCCTTTACTCTCATCGCCCTCCTCTCTCCTCTCCTGTCCACTCCTTTCCTCTTCCTCTCCTCCTCTCTACTCTCCTCCCCTCCTCTCCTCGCCCTTATCTCTCCTCTCCTCTCCTCCTTTCCTCTCATCGCCCTCCTCTCTCCTCTCCTCCCCTCCTCTCCACTCCTTTCCTCTCCTCGCCCTTATCTCTCCTTCCTCCCCTCCTTTCCTCTTCCTCTCCTCCTCTCTCATCTCCTCCCCTCCTTTCCTCTCATCACCCTCCTCTCTCCTCTCCTCCCCTCCTTTCCTCTCATCGCCCTCCTCTCTCCTCTCCTCCCCTCCTCTCCACTCCTTTCCTCTCCTCGCCCTTATCTCTCCTTCCTCCCCTCCTTTCCTCTTCCTCTCCTCCTCTCTCATCTCCTCCCCTCCTTTCCTCTCATCACCCTCCTCTCTCCTCTCCTCCCCTCCTTTCCTCTCATCGCCCTCCTCTCTCCTCTCCTCCCCTCCTGTCCACTCCTTTCCTCTTCCTCTCCTCCTCTCTCCTCTCCTCCCCTCCTCTCCTCGCCCTTATCTCTCCTCTCCTCTCCTCCTTTCCTCTCATCGCCCTCCTCTCTCCTCTCCTCCCCTCCTCTCCACTCCTTTCCTCTCCTCGCCCTTATCTCTCCTTCCTCCCCTCCTTTCCTCTTCCTCTCCTCCTCTCTCATCTCCTCCCCTCCTTTCCTCTCATCACCCTCCTCTCTCCTCTCCTCCCCTCCTTTCCTCTCATCACCCTCCTCTCTCCTCTCCTCCACTCCTTTCCTCTCCTCGCCCTTATCTCTCCTTCCTCCCCTCCTTTCCTCTTCCTCTCCTCCTCTCTCCTCTCCTCCCCTCCTTTCCTCTCATCACCCTCCTCTCTCCTCTCCTCCCATCCTTTCCTCTCATCACCCTCCTCTCTCCTCTCCTCCACTCCTTTCCTCTCCTCGCCCTTATCTCTCCTTCCTCCCCTCCTTTCCTCTTCCTCTCCTCCTCTCTCCTCTCCTCCCCTCCTTTCCTCTCATCACCCTCCTCTCTCCTCTCCTCCCCTCCTTTCCTCTCATCACCCTCCTCTCTCCTCTCCTCCCCTCCTGTCCACTCCTTTCCTCTCATCATCCTCAACTCTCCTCTCCTCTCCTCCCCTCCTCTCCACTCCTTTCCTCTCATCACCCTCATCTCTCCTTCCTCCCCTCCTTTCCTCTCATCACCCTCCTCTCTCCTCACCTCCCCTCCTTTCCTCTCATCACCCTCCTCTCTCCTCTCCTCCCCTCCTGTCCACTCCTTTCCTCTCATCGCCCTCCTCTCTCCTTCCTCCCCTCCTCTCCACTCATTTCCTCTGATGGGTTCAGTTCTATAATTCATGACAGTCATAGTGTTAAGAGCGTATCTTCCTCCACTCAGTCCTTCTGTTTTAGAAAGAGAGAGAGAGAGTGTCCTGCATGGTCCAACCTCCAAACCTCTCTACTGGTCAGAAAGAAAGGGCTTCAGCTCAGCTTGAACAAAGAAGGGAATGCTTAACGGAGGGACTAGTTATCTAGTTAATCAGGTGGGCTGATACAGTATTGTATCTCAGTAGAGAGATGAAGGGACTGTAGTATAGATCAGTAATGAAGAGGAACTGTACATTCTGAAGGGACGACAGGTAGACTGAAGGAGAAAGAGAGAGAGACCATTTGTACATTGTTGAAACACTGTATATATAATATGACACTTGTAATGTCTTTATTGTTTTGAAACTTCTGTATGTGTAATGTTTACTGTTAATTTTTATTGTTTATTTCACTTTTGTATATTATCTACCTCACTTGCTTTGGCAATGTTAACACGTTTCCCATGCCAATAAAGCCCCTTGAATTGAATTGAATTGAATTGAGAGAGAGAGACAGAGAGAGAGGACCACAAATACAAATTCCATCTAGACACCGTTGCCCTAGAGCACACAAAAAAAACTATACATACCTTGGCCTAAACATCAGCACCACAGGTAAGTTCCAGAAAGTTGTGAACGAGCTGAGAAACAAGGCAAGAAGGGCCTTCTATGCCATCAAAAGGAACATAAAATTCAACATACCAATTAGGATCTGACTAAAAATACTTGAATCAGTTATAGAACCCATTGCCCTTTATGGTAGTGAGGTCTGGGGTCCGCTCACCAACCAAGACTTCACAAAATGGGACAAACACCAGAACTGCATGCGGAATTCTGCTAAAATATCCTCCGTGTACAACGTAGAACACCAAATAATGCAGAGCAGAATTAGTCTGATACCCGCTAATTATCACAATCCAAAAAAAGAGACGTTAAATTCTACAACGACCTAAAAGGAAGCGATTCCCAAACCTTCCATAACAAAGCCATCACCTACAGAGAGAAGAACCTGGAGAAGAGTCCCCTAAGCAGGCTGGTCCTGGGGCTCTGTTCACAAACACAAACACACCCCACAGAGCCATCACCTACAGAGATGAACCTGGAGAAGAGTCCCCTAAGCAGGCTGGTCCTGGGGCTCTGTTCACAAACACAAACACACCCCACAGAGCCATCACCTACAGAGAGATGAACCTGGAGAAGAGTCCCCTAAGCAGGCTGGTCCTGGGGCTCTGTTCACAAACACACCCTACAGAGCCCCAGGAAAGCAGCACAATTAGACCCAACCAAATCATGAGAAAACAAAAAGATAATTACTTGACACATTGGAAAGAATTAACAAAAAAACAGAGCAAACTAGAATGCTATTTGGCCCTAAACAGAGAGTACACAGTGGCAGAATACCTGACCACTGTGACTGACCAAACTTAAGGAAAGCTTTGACTATGTACAGACTCAGTGAGCATAGCCTTGCTATTGAGAAAGGCTGCCGAAGACAGACCAGGCTCTCAAGAGAAGACAGGCTATGTGCACACTGCCCACAAAATGAGGTGGAAACTGAGCTGCACTTCCTAACCTCCTGCCCAATGTATGACCATATTAGAGAGACATATTTCCCTCAGATTATTCAGATCCACAAAGAATCTGAAAACAAATCCAATTTTGATAAACTCCCATGAACTCTCTATTGGGTGAAATACCACAGTGTGGAATCACAGCAGCAAGATTTGTGACCTGTTGCCACAAGAAAAGGGCAACCAGTGAAGAACAAACACCATTGTAAATACAACCCATATTTATGTTTAAATGCAGAAAAGTGGTAATTAACTACAATGGCCAGAAACCATTGCACCTATTCTTCCCAGCACCACACACAGAAGGCATGAGAGAGGAATGTAGCCTACACAACGCAGCGAGGAAACGAGACGGAGAGGGGTAGAGTTTGTGAGGAAGCTCTAACTCGATTGATAGTAGTAAGTCTTGAAAGTATGACTTATCTACTTTGAAGAACTACTAAAACAGTGATTTGGTCAGACAGCTCTGCAGCGTGGGCAGCTGTAGCAACCCAATGATCATGGGACACCCTATCCGCTGGCCAAGGCAGGGGAGCTTGGCTCGTTGGGGAGCACAGAGAACTTTAGATGGTTGTCTGGTTACTGCCTGAGATGAGATGAGATGATGACTTTATGAAATTAAATAATAAAGGCATCAAATTAAACAACAACTGGAATATGTTATTAAAGTAAAGAGAATAAATGATGGTTAATTAGTGATGAGCAGCAATGGGCAGTCATCATAGGGCTTTTATTCATTGCTTTATTATGTGTTGTTAGAGACAAATTCATGTTCTCGCTGTCTCACTGTGACAGAGTGGCAGAACAGAGGAGTGAAGAGGGAGTATCTCTGTCTCTCTGTCTCACTGAGACAGAGTGGCAGAACAGAGTGAAGAGGGGGTATCTCTGTCCCTCTGTCTCAATGTGACAGAGTGGCAGAACAGAGTGAAGAGGGGGTATCTCTGTCCCTCTGTCTCACTGTGACAGAGTGGCAGAACAGAGTGAAGAGGGGGTATCTCTGTCTCTCTGTCTCACTGAGACAGAGTGGCAGAACAGAGTGAAGAGGGGTTATCTCTGTCCCTCTGTCTCACTGAGACAGAGTGTCAGAACAGAGGTGTGAAGAGGGGGTATCTCTGTCTCACTGTCTCACTGTGACAGAGTGTCGGAACAGAGTGAAGAGGGGGTATCTCTGTCTCACTGTCTCACTGAGACAGAGTGGCAGAACAGAGTGAAGAGGGGGTATCTCTGTCTCACTGTCTCACTGTGACAGAGTGTCAGAACAGAGTGAAGAGGGGGAATCTCTGTCTCACTGTGACAGAGTGTCAGAACAGAGGTGTGAAGAGGGGGTATCTCTGTCTCACTGTCTCACTGAGACAGAGTGGCAGAACAGAGTGAAGAGGGGGTATCTCTGTCCATCTGTCTCACTGTGACAGAGTGGCAGAACAGAGTGAAGAGGGGGAATCTATGTCCCTCTGTCCCTCTGTCTCACTGTGACAGAGTGGCAGAACAGAGTGAAGAGGGGGTATCTCTGTCCCTCTGTCTCACTGTGACAGAGTGGCAGAACAGAGTGAAGAGGGGATATCTCTGTCCCTCTGTCTCACTGTGACAGAGTGTCAGAACAGAGTGAAGAGGGGGAATCTCTGTCCCTCTGTCTCACTGTGACAGAGTGGCAGAACAGAGTGAAGAGGGGGAATCTCTGTCCCTCTGTCCCTCTGTCTCACTGTGACAGAGTGTCAGAACAGAGAAGTGAAGAGGGGGTATCTCTGTCCCTCTGTCTCACTGTGACAGTGTCAGAACAGAGTGAAGAGGGGGAATCTCTGTCCCTCTGTCTCACTGTGACAGAGTGTCAGAACAGAGGTGTGAAGAGGGGGTATCTCTGTCCCTTTGTCTCACTGAGACAGAGAGTCAGAACAGAGGTGTGAAGAGGGAGTATCTCTGTCCCTTTGTCTCACTGAGACAGAGAGTCAGAACAGAGGTGTGAAGAGGGGGTATCTCTGTCCCTTTGTCTCACTGTTCCACATGACACAACTGCACTTCTACATACAGGGTTGCTCTAGGATAAGGTTTCCCATACTGCACTTCTACATACAGGGTTGTTCTAGGATAAGGTTTCCCATACTGCACTTCTACATACAGGGTTGTTCTAGGATAAGGTTTCCCATACTGCACCTCTATATACAGGGTTACTCTAGGATAAGGTTTCCCATACTGCACTTCTACATACAGGGTTGTTCTAGGATAAGGTTTCCCATACTGCACTTCTACATACAGGGTTGCTCTAGGATAAGGTTTCCCATACTGCACTTCTACATACAGGGTTGTTCTAGGATAAGGTTTCCCATACTGCACTTCTACATACAGGGTTGTTCTAGGATAAGGTTTCCCATACTGCACTTCTACATACAGGGTTGTTCTAGGATAAGGTTTCCCATACTGCACTTCTACATACAGGGTTGTTCTAGGATAAGGTTTCCCATACTGCACTTCTACATACAGGGTTGTTCTAGGATAAGGTTTCCCATACTGCACTTCTACATACAGGGTTGTTCTAGGCTAAGATTTCCCATACTGCACTTCTACATACAGGGTTGCTCTAGGATAAGGTTTCCCATACTGCACTTCTACATACAGGGTTGTTCTAGGATAAGGTTTCCCATACTGCACTTCTACATACAGGGCTGTTCTAGGCTAAGATTCCACAGTCACAGATCACTCATATCTAAACCAATACAGTCGGTCAACACCACAGTCACAGATCACTCATATCTAAACCAATACAGTCGGTCAACACCACAGTCACAGATCACTCATATCTAAACCAATACAGTCAGTCAGCACCACAGTCACAGATCACTCCAAACCAATACAGTCGGTCAGTTACAAGTGACAGTGCAGACTGGCCTACAATCAATACAATCAGCAGCATTTGTCTTTGACCACTCTGCCACTAACCTAACATAGCAGGTGTAAAATACCTTAAACTAGAGCACATTCTGGTCTGGAAGAGAAGAAACAACACTGCTGGGGAGTAAATGTGGAGGAGATGGAGTGTCAACTTGTTAACGTCCAAAAGCGGAAGTCACGTTACAGAGTCTCTCTTTCATTTCCCCTGAAAACCAGAACATTGGTTTGTTGACGACCCTGCTGAGGACTCTGACACTGCAGGCTTCGTCTCCTTCATTCTCTCCCTCACATCCCTCAGCCAAGCCAGCTACACTGCTTCCTGTTGGCATGGTGTCTAGTGACCATGGACTGACGGTAGAGACCCATCACTGATGGTAGAGACCCATTACTGATGGTAGAGACCCATTACTGATGGTAGAGACACATTATTGATGGTAGAGACCCATTATTGATGGTAGAGACCCATTACTGATGGTAGAGACCCATTACTGATGGTAGAGACCCATTATTGATGGCAGAGACCCATTACTGATGGTAGTGAGACCCATTACTGATGGTAGATACCCATTACTGATGGTAGTGACCCTGGACTGATGGTAGAGACCCATTACTGATGGTAGAGACCCATTACTGAAGGTGAGACCCATTATTGATGGAAGAGACCCATTACTGATGGTAGATACCCTGGACTGATGGTAGTGACCCATTACTGATGGTAGAGACCCATTACTGATGGTAGATACCCATTACTGATGGTAGTGACCCATTACTGATGGTAGAGACCCATTACTGATGGTAGAGACCCATTACTGATGGTGAGACCCATTATTGATGGTAGAGACCCATTACTGATGGTAGATACCCTGGACTGATGGTGAGACCCATTACTGATGGTAGTGACCCTGGACTGATGGTAGAGACCCATTACTGATGGTGAGACCCATTACTGATGGTAGAGCAATTACTGATGGTAGAGACCCATTACTGATGGTAGAGACCCATTACTGATGGTAGAGACCCATTACTGATGGTGAGACCCATTACTGATGGTAGAGATGGTAGAGACCAATTACTGATGGTAGTGAGACCCATTACTGATGGTAGAGACCAATTACTGATGGTAGAGACCCATTATTGATGGCAGAGACCCATTACTGATGGTGAGACCCATTACTGATGGCAGTGCCCCATTACTGATGGTAGAGACCCATTACTGATGGTGAGACCCATTACTGATGGTAGATACCCATTACTGATGGTAGTGACCCTGGACTGATGGTAGAGACCCATTACTGATGGTAGAGACCCATTACTGATGGTAGTGACCCATTATTGATGGCAGAGACCCATTACTGATGGTGAGACCCATTATTGATGGTAGAGACCCATTACTGATGGTAGATACCCTGGACTGATGGTGAGACCCATTACTGATGGTAGTGACCCTGGACTGATGGTGAGACCCATTACTGATGGTGAGACCCATTACTGATGGTAGAGACCAATTACTGATGGTAGAGACCCATTACTGATGGTAGAGACCCATTACTGATGGTAGTGACCCATTATTGATGGCAGAGACCCATTACTGATGGTAGAGACCCATTACTGATGGTAGTGACCCATTACTGATCGTAGTGACCCTGGACTGATGGTAGAGACCCATTACTGATGGTAGAGACCCATTACTGATGGTAGAGATGGTAGAGACCAATTACTGATGGTAGTGAGACCCATTACTGATGGTTAGACCCATTACTGATGGTAGAGACCCATTACTGATGGTAGAGATGGTAGAGACCAATTACTGATGGTAGTGAGACCCATTACTGATGGTAGAGACCCATTATTGATGGTAGAGACCCATTACTGATGGTAGTGACCCATTATTGATGGCAGAGACCCATTACTGATGGTAGAGACCCATTACTGATGGTAGTGACCCATTACTGATGGTAGTGACCCATTACTGATGGTGAGACCCATTACTGATGGTAGATACCCATTACTGATGGTAGTGACCCTGGACTGATGGTAGAGACCCATTACTGATGGTAGAGACCCATTACTGATGGTAGAGACCCATTACTGATGGTGAGACCCATTATTGATGGTAGAGACCCATTACTGATGGTAGATACCCTGGACTGATGGTGAGACCCATTTCTGATGGTAGTGACCCTGGACTGATCGTGAGACCCATTATTGATGGTAGTGACCCTGGACTGATGGTAGAGACCCATTACTGATGGTGAGACCCATTACTGATGGTAGTGATCCATTACTGATGGTAGTGATCCATTACTGATGGTAGAGACAATCCTATAGGACCATGACCAAACCAACCTCCATTGGTCATGGTTCTGGTGACGTCATTATGGTTTTGCCTGTCAGATGAAAGGGAAGGTAACCGTGGTGGAATAAACAGGGCTAAGAGGAGGGAGGGAGGACAGAGACTCAGCACAGACAGAAGAAGAACACAGGACAATGCTGGGAATGTTGCTGAATAGCCAATAGGTTTACTGTCTGTTATCATCTCCTCTAATGGAAAATCCCATTCAGTACAGAGCAGAACGTTCCACAGAAGGAAAGGTACATCTAACATACAGTATCTGAACTGTAACAACAATATGAAATGTGTTTCTACATTCCACCAGAGAACTGATCCACATAGACTCTGAACCAGTCCAGAGAAACAACGGTAGGAAGACGCTGTTCGGTAGCTTCAGCTTCAGGAAAAACATAGCAACAAAGAGTCTGTTTACACCACACACCAGCTATATGACAAAGAGGAAATTACAATGTGAACATGAAGAAGAACACAGACATGGAACACCCTGGAGTGAGAAGAACACAGACGTGGAACACCCTGGAGTTAGAAGAACACAGACGTGGAACGCCCTGGAGTTAGAAGAACACAGACGTGGAACGCCCTGGAGTTAGAAGAACACAGACGTGGAACACCCTGGAGTTAGAAGAACACAGACGTGGAACACCCTGGAGTTAGAAGAACACAGACGTGGAACACCCTGGAGTTAGAAGAACACAGACGTGGAACAACCTGGAGTTAGAAGAACACAGACGTGGAACACCCTGGAGTTAGAAGAACACAGACATGGAACACCCTGGAGTTAGAAGAACACAGACGTGGAACACCCTGGAGTTAGAAGAACACAGACGTGGAACACCCTGGAGTTAGAAGAACACACACGTGGAACACCCTGGAGTTAGAAGAACACAGACGTGGAACACCCTGGAGTTAGAAGAAGACAGACGTGGAACACCCTGGAGTTAGAAGAACACAGACGTGGAACACCCTGGAGTTAGAAGAACACAGACGTGGAACACCCTGGAGTTAGAAGAACACAGACGTGGAACACCCTGGAGTGAGAAGAACACAGACGTGGAACACCCTGGAGTTAGAAGAACACAGACGTGGAACACCCTGGAGTTAGAAGAACACAGACGTGGAACACCCTGGAGTTAGAAGAACACAGACGTGGAACACCCTGGAGTTAGAAGAACACAGACGTGGAACACCCTGGAGTTAGAAGAACACAGACGTGGAACACCCTGGAGTGAGAAGAACACAGACGTGGAACACCCTGGAGTTAGAAGAACACAGATGTGGAACACCCTGGAGTTAGAAGAACACAGATGTGGAACACCCTGGAGTTAGAAGAACACAGACGTGGAACACCCTGGAGTTAGAAGAACACAGACGTGGAACACCCTGGAGTTAGAAGAACACAGACGTGGAACACCCTGGAGTTAGAAGAACACAGACGTGGAACACCCTGGAGTTAGAAGAACACAGACGTGGAACACCCTGGAGTTAGAAGAACACAGACGTGGAACACCCTGGAGTTAGAAGAACACAGACGTGGAACACCCTGGAGTTAGAAGAACACAGACGTGGAACACGCTGGAGTTAGAAGAACACAGACGTGGAACACCCTGGAGTTAGAAGAAGACAGACGTGGAACACCCTGGAGTTAGAAGAACACAGACGTGGAACACCCTGGAGTTAGAAGAACACAGACGTGGAACACCCTGGAGTTAGAAGAACACAGACGTGGAACACCCTGGAGTTAGAAGAACACAGACGTGGAACACCCTGGAGTTAGAAGAACACAGACGTGGAACACCCTGGAGTTAGAAGAAGACAGACGTGGAACACCCTGGAGTTAGAAGAACACAGACGTGGAACACCCTGGAGTTAGAAGAACACAGACGTGGAACACCCTGGAGTTAGAAGAAGACAGACGTGGAACACCCTGGAGTTGGAAGAACACAGACGTGGAACACCCTGGAGTTAGAAGAACACAGACGTGGAACACCCTGGAGTTAGAAGAACACAGACGTGGAACACCCTGGAGTGAGAAGAACACAGACGTGGAACACCCTGGAGTTAGAAGAACACAGACGTGGAACACCCTGGAGTTAGAAGAACACAGACGTGGAACACCCTGGAGTTAGAAGAACACAGACGTGGAACACCCTGGAGTTAGAAGAACACAGATGTGGAACACCCTGGAGTGAGAAGAACACAGACGTGGAACACCCTGGAGTTAGAAGAACACAGATGTGGAACACCCTGGAGTTAGAAGAACACAGACGTGGAACACCCTGGAGTTAGAAGAACACAGACGTGGAACACCCTGGAGTTAGAAGAACACAGACGTGGAACACCCTGGAGTTAGAAGAACACAGACGTGGAACACCCTGGAGTTAGAAGAACACAGACGTGGAACACCCTGGAGTTAGAAGAACACAGACGTGGAACACCCTGGAGTTAGAAGAACACAGACGTGGAACACCCTGGAGTTAGAAGAACACAGACGTGGAACACCCTGGAGTTAGAAGAACACAGACGTGGAACACCCTGGAGTTAGAAGAACACAGATGTGGAACACCCTGGAGTGAGAAGAACACAGACGTGGAACACCCTGGAGTTAGAAGAACACAGATGTGGAACACCCTGGAGTTAGAAGAACACAGACGTGGAACACCCTGGAGTTAGAAGAACACAGACGTGGAACACCCTGGAGTTAGAAGAACACAGACGTGGAACACCCTGGAGTTAGAAGAACACAGACGTGGAACACCCTGGAGTTAGAAGAACACAGATGTGGAACACCCTGGAGTTAGAAGAACACAGACGTGGAACACCCTGGAGTTAGAAGAACACAGACGTGGAACACCCTGGAGTTAGAAGAACACAGACGTGGAACACCCTGGAGTTAGAAGAACACAGACGTGGAACACCCTGGAGTTAGAAGAACACAGACGTGGAACACGCTGGAGTTAGAAGAACACAGACGTGGAACACCCTGGAGTTAGAAGAAGACAGACGTGGAACACCCTGGAGTTAGAAGAACACAGACGTGGAACACCCTGGAGTTAGAAGAACACAGACGTGGAACACCCTGGAGTTAGAAGAACACAGACGTGGAACACCCTGGAGTTAGAAGAACACAGACGTGGAACACCCTGGAGTTAGAAGAACACAGACGTGGAACACCCTGGAGTTAGAAGAAGACAGACGTGGAACACCCTGGAGTTAGAAGAACACAGACGTGGAACACCCTGGAGTTAGAAGAACACAGACATGGAACACCCTGGAGTTAGAAGAAGACAGACATGGAACACCCTGGAGTTAGAAGAACACAGACATGGAACACCCTGGAGTTAGAAGAACACAGACGTGGAACACCCTGGAGTTAGAAGAACACAGACATGGAACACCCTGGAGTTAGAAGAACACAGACGTGGAACACCCTGGAGTTAGAAGAACACAGACATGGAACACCCTGGAGTTAGAAGAACACAGACATGGAACACCCTGGAGTTAGAAGAACACAGACGTGGAACACCCTGGAGTTAGAAGAACACAGACGTGGAACACCCTGGAGTTAGAAGAAGACACTATGTCTTGTTCCGTACCCACCAGCCCTGTTCAACTCTCTCTCCTGTTAGTTAGCCTGCAGGCTGCAGACATGCCTGCGCTACTGTCTTACTGGCAGAGAGCCAAGTCTATATTACTAACCAGCATCACTGCAGTCCATCCACCACACTACAACACAGCACAGCACCACGCTAAACCTTTTGATAAACAGGTGAGGATTCCTCAGGCTGATACCACGGAAACAAGCAGCACCATGCCACACGGAGCAACAGAGAGGCTGAGAGGCTGAGAGAAGCTGAAAGAGGCTGAGAGAGGCTGAGAGGCTGAGAGACCACAGTCCCCTCTACTGTCCCATGTCTCTCTTCACCTGCTAACTCTGTCCTAATGGCCTATGTCTCTCTACCCCCGTGTCTCTCCTCCTCCCCTGTGTCTCTCCTCCTCCCCTGTGCCTCTCCTCCCCCGTGCCTCTCCTCCTCCCCTGTGTCTGTCCTCCCCTGTGCCTCTCCTCCTCCCCTGTCTCTCCTCCTCCCCTGTCTCTCCTCCTCCCCCATGTCTCTCCTCCTCCCCTGTGTCTCTCCTCCTCCCCTGTGCCTCTCCTCCCCCGTGCCTCTCCTCCTCCCCTGTGTCTGTCCTCCCCTGTGCCTCTCCTCCTCCCCTGTGTCTCTCCTCCTCCCCTGTGCCTCTCCTCCTCCCCTGTGCCTCTCCTCTTCCTCTGTGTCTCTCCTCCTCCCCGTGCTTCTCCCCCGTACCTGTCCCACTCCCCACTAAGAGCCCACCCACACGGTGTGGTGTGAAGCTGCCGAGCTCTGTGGAGGAAAGGAACCAGGACAAAGGAATGAGAGCACCGGGAGACACTGAGCTTAACTCAGCCCCTCCTCCTCCTCCTCTCCCCCTCTCCTCCTCTTCCTCTCTCTGTCCTCTCCTCTCCTTCTCCTGTACCTTTTTCTTCAGTTGCCGTTGGGCTTGTCTGATCTTCCTCTTCTTAAGCTTCTCGTCCTCAACAGAGGTGTCCACAATCGCTCTCTTCTTGATCTGAGATGCAGCCTGAGCCATGGTGCTGGGGAGCTGCGATGGAGCTGGCTGATATCCTTATAGAGCAGGATAGCAGGAGGAAGTCCTACCAGGTCTGGAAACAGCTCCTCTCTGTAGTATAGTATCCTACCAGGTCTGGAAACAGCTCCTCTCTGTAGTATAGTATCCTACCAGGTCTGGAAACAGCTCCTCTCTGTAGTATAGTATCCTACCAGGTCTGGAAACAGCTCCTCTCTGTAGTATAGTATCCTACCAGGTCTGGAAACAGCTCCTCTCTGTAGTATAGTATCCTACCAGGTCTGGAAACAGCTCCTCTCTGTAGTATCAGGGAGGAGGGCTGGGTGGTGATGGTGTGATGATGATGCTCTCTCTCAGGACAGCAGCAGAGGTAGTAACGTTAGCTAGCTAGCTAGGTAGCAGGGAAAATAAAACAGACCAAGCTGCTCCTCCCTGAGTGGTGTGATCCAGTGTTGTAGTATCCAGGAGGAAGATGGAGTCTGGCAGCAGACAGACGGCCAGGACGGATCCGTCTCTAGAGAAACAGAACCAGCTCTCTCTCTCCTCTCGCCTGCTGACGTCTTCATGTGGCTCGTGGCCCTACCTGAACCACTACCCATCACATTCCCTTCTCCCAACACAGCATCCCTCAGACAGGACAGGCAATGTAATGAGAGGAAGGAAAGTAGGTAGGGCAGCGAGAGATTGAGTAGGAAGGAGAGAGAGAGAGAGAGAGAGAGAGAGAGAGAGAGATCGAGTAGGAAGGAGAGAGAGAGAGAGAGGCAGCTGAGACTGGGAGGCAGTGTTACACCACCAGCTGGAAGTGCCTGAGTGAAAGGGAGGATAGGAGAGGGAAGGAGAGGAGAGGAGAGGAGGAGGGGAGGAGTGGGGAGGGGAGGGAAGGAGAAGAGGAAGGGAGGGAAGGAGAGGAGAGGGGAGGGGAGGAGAGGGAAGGAGAGGAGGAGAGGGGATGGAAGGAGAGGAGGAGGGGAGGGAAGGAGAGGAGAAGGAAGGCGAGGAGAGGGAAGGAGAGGGGGAGGGGAAGAGAGGGAAGGGAAGGGGAGGAGAGGAGGAGGGGAGGAGAGGAGAGGGAAGGGAAGGAGAGGAGGAGGAGAGGGAAGGAGGGGAGGAGAGGAGGAGGGAGGAGAGGGAAGGAGAGGAGGAGGGGAGGAGAGGAGAGGGAAGGGGAGGAGAGGGAAGTGAAGGAGAGGAGAGGGAAGGAGAGGGGAGGGGGATAGGTGGATTACTGGTTCTACAGACAGGGGAGGGGGATAGGTAGATTACTGGTTCTACAGACAGAGGAGGGGGATAGGTAGATTACTGGTTCTACAGACAGGTACAGAGGAGGGGGATCTGTAGATTACTGGTTCTACAGACAGGGACAGAGGAGGGGATAGGTAGATTACTGGTTCTACAGACAGGTACAGAGGAGGGGATAGGTAGATTACTGGTTCTACAGACAGGGGAGGGGGATAGGTAGATTACTGGGTCTACAGACAGGGACAGAGGAGGGGGATAGGTAGATTACTGGTTCTACAGACAGGGGAGGGGGATAGGTAGATTACTGGTTCTACAGACAGGGGAGGGGGATAGGTAGATTACTGGTTCTACAGACAGGGGAGGGGGATAGGTAGATTTCTGGTTCTACAGAAAAAGGAGGGGATAGGTAGATTACTGGTTCTACAGACAGGGACAGAGGAGGGGGATAGGTAGATTACTGGTTCTACAGACAGGGACAGAGGAGGGGGATAGGTAGATTACTGGTTCTACAGACAGGGGAGGGGGATAGGTAGATTACTGGTTCTACAGACAGAGGAGGGGGATAGGTAGATTACTGGTTCTACAGACAGAAGAGGGGGATAGGTAGATTACTGGTTCTACAGACAGGTACAGAGGAGGGGGATAGGTAGATTACTGGTTCTACAGACAGGGGAGGGGGATAGGTAAATTACTGGTTCTACAGACAGGTACAGAGGAGGGGGATAGGTAGATTACTGGTTCTACAGACAGGTACAGAGGAGGGGGATAGGTAGATTACTGGTTCTACAGACAGAGGAGGGGGATAGGTAGATTACTGGTTCTACAGACAGGTACAGAGGAGGGGATAGGTAGATTACTGGTTCTACAGACAGGGGAGGGGGATAGGTAGATTACTGGTTCTACAGACAGGTACAGAGGAGGGGGATAGGTAGATTACTGGTTCTACAGAAAGAGGAGGGGGATAGGTAGATTACTGATTCTACAGACAGAGGAGGGGGATAGGTTGATTACTGGTTCTACAGACAGGTACAAAGGAGGGGGATAGGTAGATTACTGGTTCGACAGACATGGGAGGGGGATATGTAAATTACTGGTTCTACAGACTGAGGAGGGGGATAGGTAGATTACTGGTTCTACAGACAGGTACAGAGGAGGGGGATAGGTAGATTACTGGTTCTACAGAAAGAGGAGGGGGATAGGTAGATTACTGATTCTACAGACAGAGGAGGGGGATAGGTTGATTACTGGTTCTACAGACAGGTACAAAGGAGGGGGATAGGTAGATTACTGGTTCGACAGACATGGGAGTGGGATAGGTAAATTACTGGTTCTACAGACTGAGGAGGGGGATAGGTAGATTACTGGTTCTACAGACAGGTACAGAGGAGGGGATAGGTAGATTACTGGTTCTACAGACAGGGGAGGGGGATAGGTAGATTACTGGTTCTACAGACAGGTACAGAGGAGGGGGATAGGTAGATTACTGGTTCTACAGAAAGAGGAGGGGGATAGGTAGATTACTGATTCTACAGACAGAGGAGGGGGATAGGTTGATTACTGGTTCTACAGACAGGTACAAAGGAGGGGGATAGGTAGATTACTGGTTCGACAGACATGGGAGGGGGATAGGTAAATTACTGGTTCTACAGACTGAGGAGGGGGATAGGTAGATTACTGGTTCTACAGACAGGTACAGAGGAGGGGGATAGGTAGATTACTGGTTCTACAGAAAGAGGAGGGGGATAGGTAGATTACTGATTCTACAGACAGAGGAGGGGGATAGGTTGATTACTGGTTCTACAGACAGGTACAAAGGAGGGGGATAGGTAGATTACTGGTTCGACAGACATGGGAGTGGGATAGGTAAATTACTGGTTCTACAGACTGAGGAGGGGGATAGGTAGATTACTGGTTCTACAGACAGAGGAGGGGGATAGGTAGATTACTGGTTCTACAGACAGGTACAGAGGAGGGGGATCTGTAGATTACTGGTTCTACAGACAGGGACAGAGAAGGGGGATAGGTAGATTACTGGTTCTACAGACAGGTACAGAGGAGGGGGATAGGTAGATTACTGGTTCTACAGACAGAGGAGGGGGATAGGTAGATTACTGGTTCTCAACAATGTATTGTTGTCATCCTCAGCCATCACATGCAGTGCTGTACGTATTCTCTATGGGCCCTGGTAGAGACAGAGGCTGAGACGGAGAGACTGAGAGAGTGAGGCAGGGACTGCAGTGGTTGAATATTTAATGATAAGGAGGAGGCGGGGCTGAGGCTCTCTCATGGGCTGTGCCATGTGTAAAAGGAGCAGGAGGAGGCAGTGATTGGCTGGAAACATAGAGAACGAGGCTGTCATTGGCTACCTGGCTGGGATGTAACTGTGAGTGGGGTAGAGTTGGAGAAGTGGCAGCACCAGATGGTTTCTACACAGTAAGACAGACAGTGAGTCAGTCACATTACAGATCCTACTGTTGTCACTAGACAGTATCTACATTTACACAGCTTCATACCGTTCCTTTACCAGAGACCTGCCGGAGTATACAGTATTACAGACAGTGAGACAGTCACATTACAGATCCTACTGTTGTCACTAGACAGTATCTACATTTACACAGCGTCATACCGTTCCTTTACCAGAGACCTGCCGGAGTATACAGTATTACAGACAGTGAGTCAGTCACATTACAGATCCTACTGTTGTCACTAGACAGTATCTACATTTACACAGCTTCATACCGTTCCTTTACCAGAGACCTGCCGGAGTATACAGTATTACAGACAGTGAGTCAGTCACATTACAGATCCTACTGTTGTCACTAGACAGTATCTACATTTACACAGCTTCATACCGTTCCTTTACCAGAGACCTGCCGGAGTATACAGTATTACAGACAGTGAGACAGTCACATTACAGATCCTACTGTTGTCACTAGACAGTATCTACATTTACACAGCTTCATACCTTTCCTTTACCAGAGACCTGCCGGAGTATACAGTATTACAGACAGTGAGACAGTCACATTACAGATCCTACTGTTGTCACTAGACAGTATCTACATTTACACAGCTTCATACCGTTCCTTTACCAGAGACCTACCGGAGGATATAGTATTATAGATAGTGCACCCAAGGGCAACTATATCTTTCCAAACCTAAACAAAAAATTGTTTTAGATGCTAACAAATGCTAACCAAGTACTAGTGAATTCTCAATAGCGGACACTAGCTAAATGCTAACAGGCTCAAGGCAACATAAATGAATTGCAAGGACAGACAGAGTCAATACATATTAGAATCACCTTTGGCAGTGATTACAGCAGTGAGTCTTTCTGGGTAAGTCTCTAAGAGTGATTACAGCTGTGAGTCTTTCTGGGTAAGTCTCTAAGAGTGATTACAGCTGTGAGTCTTTCTGGGTAAGTCTCTACGAGTGATTACAGCTGTGAGTCTTTCTGGGTACGTCTCTAAGAGTGATTACAGCAGTGAGTCTTTCTGGGTAAGTCTCTAAGAGTGATTACAGCTGTGAGTCTTTCTGGGTAAGTCTCTAAGAGTGATTACAGCTGTGAGTCTTTCTGGGTAAGTCTCTAC
Organism: Oncorhynchus mykiss; assembly: GCF_013265735.2. NCBI lineage: Eukaryota > Metazoa > Chordata > Actinopteri > Salmoniformes > Salmonidae > Oncorhynchus > Oncorhynchus mykiss. Next base: position 580,578 of record NW_023493660.1, read on the forward strand.
GAGTGATTACAGCTGTGAGTCTTTCTGGGTACGTCTCTAAGAGTGATTACAGCAGTGAGTCTTTCTGGGTAAGTCTCTAAGAGTGATTACAGCTGTGAGTCTTTCTGGGTAAGTCTCTAAGAGTGATTATAGCTGTGAGTCTTTCTGGGTAAGTCTCTAAGAGTGATTACAGCTGTGAGTCTTTCTGGGTAAGTCTCTAAGAGTGATTACAGCTGAGTCTTTCTAGGTAAGTCTCTAAGAGTGATTATAGCTGTGAATCTTTCTGGGTAAGTCTCTAAGAGTGATTACAGTTGTGAGTCTTTCTGGGTAAGTCTCTAAGAGTGATTACAGCTGTGAGTCTTTCTGGGTAAGTCTCTAAGAGTGATTACAGTTGTGAGTCTTTCTGGGTAAGTTTCTAAGAGTGATTATAGCTGTGAGTCTTTCTAGGTAAGTCTCTAAGCGTGATTATAGCTGTGAGTCTTTCTGGGTAAGTCTCTAAGAGTGATTACAGCTGTGAGTCTTTCTGGGTAAGTCTCTAAGAGTGATTACAGCTGTGAGTCTTTCTGGGTAAGTCTCTAAGAGCGATTACAGCTGTGAGTCTTTCTGGGTAAGTCTCTAAGAGCGATTACAGCTGTGAGTCTTTCTGGGTAAGTCTCTAAGAGCGATTACAGCTGTGAGTCTTTCTGGGTAAGTCTCTAAGAGCGATTATAGCTGTGAGTCTTTCTGGGTAAGTCTCTAAGAGTGATTATAGCTGTGAGTCTTTCTGGGTAAGTCTCTAAGAGCGATTATAGCTGTGAGTCTTTCTGGGTAAGTCTCTAAGAGCGATTATAGCTGTGAGTCTTTCTGGGTAAGTCTCTAAGAGTGATTATAGCTGTGAGTCTTTCTGGGTAAGTCTCTAAGAGCGATTATAGCTGTGAGTCTTTCTGGGTAAGTCTCTAAGAGTGATTATAGCTGTGAGTCTTTCTGGGTAAGTCTCTAAGAGCGATTACAGCTGTGAGTCTTTCTAGGTAAGTCTCTAAGAGTGATTACAGCTGTGAGTCTTTCTGGGTAAGTCTCTAAGAGCGATTACAGCTGTGAGTCTTTCTGGGTAAGTCTCTAAGAGCGATTACAGCTGTGAGTCTTTCTGGGTAAGTCTCTAAGAGCGATTACAGCTGTGAGTCTTTCTGGGTAAGTCTCTAAGAGTGATTACAGCTGTGAGTCTTTCTGGGTAAGTCTCTAAGAGCGATTACAGCTGTGAGTCTTTCTGGGTAAGTCTCTAAGAGTGATTACAGCTGTGAGTCTTTCTGGGTAAGTCTCTAAGAGTGATTACAGCTGTGAGTCTTTCTGGGTAAGTCTCTAAGAGTGATTACAGCTGTGAGTCTTTCTGGGTAAGTCTCTAAGAGCTTTGCACACCTGGATTGTACAATATTTGCCTATTATTCTTTAAAAAATTCTTCAAGCTCAAGCTGGTTGTTGTTTTTTGCAAGACAGCCATTTTCAAGTCTTGCCATATATTTTCAAGCAGATTTAAGTCAAAACTGTAACTCGGCCTCTGAGGAACATTCTGTCAGGTGCGTGAATGAGGACCCAAAAGCGAATTAACAAACAGAGTTTCTTTAATGATGAACACACGTGGGCTCAGATGGACAGGTAGATTCCGACAGGACAGGACAAGGTTGCAGCAAACACGATGATAGTCTGGTTCAGGCATGAGACACACAAACAAGAATCCGACAAAGACAGGAGCAGAAACAGAGAGAGATATAGGGACCTAATCAGAGGGAAAAAGGGAACAGGTGGGAAAAGGGGTGAATGAGGTAGTCAGAGAAGACAAGGAACAGCTGGGGGAAAGAGGGACAGAAACGGTAACCTAGTACGACCAGCAGAGGGAGACAGGGTGAAAGGAAAGGACAGAAAGACACAACATGACAATACATGACAGTACCCCCCCACTCACCGAGCGCCTCCTGGCGCACTCGAGGAGGAAACCTGGCGGCAACGGAGGAAATCCTCGATCAGCGCACGGTCCAGCACGTCCCGAGAGGGAACCCAACTCCTCTCCTCAGGACCGTACCCCTCCCAATCTACGAGGTACTGGTGACCACGGCCCAGAGGACGCATGTCCAAAATTCTACGGACCCTGTAGATGGGTGCGCCCTCGACAAGGATGGGGGGGGGGGGGGGGAAGACGAGCGGGGGCGCGAAGGACGGGCTTGATGCAGGAGACATGGAAGACCGGGTGGACGCGACGAAGGTATCGCGGAAGAAGAAGTCGAACTGCGACAGGATTAATGACCCGAGAAATACGGAACGGACCAATGAACCGCGGGGTCAACTTGCGAGAAGCCGTCTTAAGGGGAAGGTTCTGAGTGGAGAGCCAAACTCTCTGACCGCGACAATATCTAGGACTCTTAGTTCTACGCTTATTAGCAGCCCTCACAGTCTGCGTCCTATAACGGCAAAGTGCAGACCTGACCCTCTTCCAGGTGCGCTCGCAACGTTGGACAAAAGCCTGAGCGGAGGGGACGCTGGACTCGGCGAACTGAGATGAGAACAGCGGAGGCTGGTACCCGAGGCTACTCTGAAAAGGAGATAGCCCGGTCGCAGACGAAGGAAGCGAGTTGTGGGCGTATTCTGCCCAGGGGAGCTGTTCTGACCAAGACGCAGGGTTGCGAAAAGAAAGACTGCGTAAGATGCGACCAATAGTCTGATTGGCCCGTTCTGCTTGACCGTTAGACTGGGGGTGAAAGCCGGAAGAGAGACTGACGGAAGCCCCAATCAAACGGCAAAACTCCCTCCAAAATTGAGACGTGAATTGCGGACCTCTGTCCGAAACGACGTCTGACGGAAGGCCATGAATTCTGAAAACATTCTCGATGATGATTTGTGCCGTCTCTTTAGCAGAAGGAAGCTTAGCAAGGGGAATGAAATGAGCCGCCTTAGAGAACCTATCGACAACCGTAAGAATAACAGTCTTCCCCGCTGACGAAGGCAGTCCGGTGACAAACTCTAAGGCGATGTGAGACCACGGTCGAGAGGGAATGGGAAGCGGCCTGAGACGGCCGGCAGGAGGGGAGTTACCGGACTTAGTCTGCGCGCAGACCGAACAAGCAGCCACGAAACGACGCGTGTCATGCTCCCGGGTGGGCCACCAAAAACGCTGGCGAATGGAAGCAAGCGTACCCCGAACGCCAGGGTGGCCGGCTAACTTGGCAGAGTGAGCCCACTGAAGAACGGCCAGACGAGTAGGAACGGGAACGAAAAGAAGGTTCCTAGGACAAGCGCGCGGCGACGGAGTGTGAGTGAGCGCTTGCTTTACCTGCCTCTCAATTCCCCAGACAGTCAACCCGACAACACGCCCCTCAGGGAGAATCCCCTCGGGGTCAGTGGAGGCTACTGAAGAACTGAAGAGACGAGATAAAGCATCAGGCTTGGTGTTCTTAGAGCCCGGACGATAAGAAATCACGAACTCGAAACGAGCGAAAAACAGCGCCCAACGCGCCTGACGCGCATTAAGTCGTTTGGCAGAACGGATGTACTCAAGGTTCCTATGGTCAGTCCAAATGACAAAAGGAACGGTCGCCCCCTCCAACCACTGTCGCCATTCGCCTAGGGCTAACCGGATGGCGAGCAGTTCGCGGTTTCCCACATCATAGTTACGTTCCGACGGCGACAGGCGATGAGAAAAATTTGCGCATGGGTGGACCTTGTCGTCAGAGAGGGAGCGCTGAGAAAGAATGGCTCCCACGCCCACCTCTGACGCGTCAACCTCGACAACGAACTGTCTAGAGACGTCAGGTGTAACAAGGATAGGAGCGGATGTAAAACGATTCTTGAGGAGATCAAAAGCTCCCTGGGCGGAAACGGACCACTTAAAGCACGTCTTGACAGAAGTAAGGGCTGTGAGAGGAGCTGCCACCTGACCGAAATTACGGATGAAACGACGATAGAAGTTCGCGAAGCCGAGAAAGCGCTGCAGCTCGACGCGTGACTTAGGGGCGGGCCAATCAATGACAGCTTGGACCTTAGCGGGATCCATCTTAATGCCTTCAGCGGAAATAACAGAACCGAGAAATGTGACGGAGGAGGCATGAAAAGTGCACTTCTCAGCCTTCACAAAAAGACAATTCTCTAAAAGGCGCTGGAGGACACGTCGAACGTGCTGAACATGAATCTGGAGTGACGGTGAAAAAATCAGGATATTGTCAAGGTAAACGAAAACAAAGATGTTCAGCATGTCTCTCAGGACATCATTGACTAATGCCTGAAAGACAGCTGGAGCGTTAGCGAGGCCGAAAGGAAGAACCCGGTATTCAAAGTGCCCTAACGGAGTGTTAAACGCCGTCTTCCACTCGTCCCCCTCCCTGATGCGCACGAGATGGTAAGCGTTACGAAGGTCCAACTTAGTGAAAAACCTGGCTCCCTGCAGGATCTCGAAGGCTGAAGACATAAGAGGAAGCGGATAACGATTCTTCACTGTTATGTCATTCAGCCCTCGATAATCTATGCAGGGGCGCAGAGACCCGTCCTTCTTCTTGACAAAAAAAACCCCCGCTCCGGCGGGAGAGGAGGAGGGGACTATGGTACCGGCGTCAAGAGCTACAGACAAATAATCCTCGAGAGCCTTACGTTCGGGAGCCGACAGAGAGTATAGTCTACCCCGGGGGGGAGTGGTTCCCGGAAGGAGATCAATACTACAATCATACGACCGGTGTGGAGGGAGAGAGGTGGCCCTGGACCGACTGAACACCGTGCGCAGATCGTGATATTCCTCCGGCACCCCTGTCAAATCACCAGGCTCCTCCTGTGAAGAAGAGACAGAGGAAACAGGAGGGATAGCAGACATTAAACATTTCACATGACAAGAGACGTTCCAGGAGAGGATAGAATTACTAGACCAATTAATGGAAGGATTATGACAAACTAGCCAGGGATGGCCCAAAACAACAGGTGTAAAAGGTGAACGAAAAATTAAAAAAGAAATGGTTTCGCTATGATTACCAGAAACAGTGAGGGTTAAAGGTAGCGTCTCACGCTGAATCCTGGGGAGAGGACTACCATCCAGGGCGAACAAGGCCGTGGACTCCCTTAACTGTCTGAGAGGAATGTCATGTTCCCGAGCCCAGGTCTCGTCCATAAAACAGCCCTACGCCCCAGAGTCTATTAAGGCACTGCAGGAAGCTGACGAACCGGTCCAGCGTAGATGGACCGACAAGGTAGTGCAGGATCTTGAAGGAGAGACAGGAGTAGTAGCGCTCACCAGTAGCCCTCCGCTTACTGATGAGCTCTGGCTTTTACTGGACATGAAGTGACAAAATGACCAGCAGAACCGCAATAGAGACAGAGGCGGTTGGTGATTCTCCGTTCCATCTCCTTAGTCGAGATGCGGATACCTCCCAGCCGCATAGGCTCAGCTCCCGAGCCGGCAGAGGAAGATGGTAGTGATGCGGAGAGGGGGGCAACGGAGAACGCGAGCTCCTTTCCACGAGCTCGGTGACGAAGATCAACCCGTCGCTCAATGCGAATAGCGAGTTCAATCAAGGAATCCACGCTGGAAGGAACCTCCCGGGAGAGAATCTCATCCTTTACCTCTGCGCGGAGACCCTCCAGAAGACGAGCGAGCAAAGCCGGCTCGTTCCAGCCACTGGAGGCAGCAAGAGTGCGAAACTCAATAGAGTAGTCTGTTATGGATCGATTGCCTTGACATAGGGAAGACAGGGCCCTGGAAGCCTCCTCCCCAAAAACAGATCGATCAAAAACCCGTATCATCTCCTCCTTAAAGTCCTGATACTGGTTAGTACACTCAGCCCTTGCCTCCCAGATTGCCGTGCCCCACTCACGAGCCCGTCCAGTAAGGAGAGATATGACGTAGGCGACACGAGCAGTGCTCCTGGCGTAAGTGTTGGGCTGGAGAGAAAACACAATATCACACTGGGTGAGGAACGAGCGGCATTCAGTGGGCTCCCCAGAGTAACACGGCGGGTTATTGATTCTGGGCTCCGGAGATTCGAAAGCCCTGGAAGTGGCCGGTGGATCGAGGCGGAGATGGTGAACCTGTTCTGTGAGGTTGGAGACTTGGGTGGCCAGGGTCTCAACGGCATGTCGAGCAGCAGACAATTCCTGCTCGTGTCTGCCTAGCATCGCTCCCTGGATCTCGACGGCTGAGTGGAGAGGATCCGAAGTCGCTGGGTCCATTCTTGGTCGGATTCTTCTGTCAGGTGCGTGAATGAGGACCCAAAAGCGAATTAACAAACAGAGTTTCTTTAATGATGAACACACGTGGGCTCAGATGGACAGGTAGATTCCGACAGGACAGGACAAGGTTGCAGCAAACACGATGATAGTCTGGTTCAGGCATGAGACACACAAACAAGAATCCGACAAAGACAGGAGCAGAAACAGAGAGAGATATAGGGACCTAATCAGAGGGAAAAAGGGAACAGGTGGGAAAAGGGGTGAATGAGGTAGTCAGAGAAGACAAGGAACAGCTGGGGGAAAGAGGGACAGAAACGGTAACCTAGTACGACCAGCAGAGGGAGACAGGGTGAAAGGAAAGGACAGAAAGACACAACATGACAATACATGACACATTCACTGTCTTCTTGGTAAGTACCTCCTTGTGTTTTAGGTTATTGTCCAGCTGAAAGGAACATTCATCTCCCAGTGTCTGGTGGAAAACAGACTGAACCAGGTTTTCCCTCTAGGATTTTGCCTGTGCTGAGGTCCATTCCATTTATTTTGTATCCTAAAAAACTCCATAACGATTACAAGCATACCCATAACATGATGCAGCCACAACTATGACTGAAAATATGAAGAGTTTTACTTAGTGATGTATTGTATTTTCCCCAAACATAACGCTTTGTATTCAGGACAAAAAGTTAATTGCTTTGCCACATTTTTTCCAGTATTACTTTAGTGCCTTATTGCAAACAGGAAGCATGTTTTAGAATATTTGTATTCTGTAGAGGCGTCGTTCCTAACTCAGTTGCCGGAGAGGAAGGAAACCGCTCAGGGATTTCACCATGAGGCCAATGGTGAGTTTAAAACAGTTACAGAGTTGAATTGGCTGTGAGACGAGGAAACTGAGGATGGATCAACAACATGGTGGTTACTCCACAATACTAACCTAATTGACAGGGTGAAAAGAAGGAAGCTTGTATCTTTGTAGTGACTGGGTGTATTGATACACCATCCAAAGTGTAATTCATAACCTCACCATGTTCAAAGGGACATCCAATGTCTGCTTTTTTTTTACCCATCTACCAATAGGCCTCCTTTTTTGCGAGGCATTGGAAAACCTCCCTGGTCTTTGTGGATAAATCTGTTTGAAATACACTGCTCGACTGAGGGACATTACAGATAATTGTATGTGTGGGGTACAGAGGTGAGGTAGTCATTCAAAAATCATGTCCATGCAACTTATTATGTGACTTGTTAAGTAAATTTTTATTCCTGAACTTATTTAGGCCACAAAGTGGCTGAATACTTATTGACTCAAAACATTTCAGCTTTCACGTTTTGTACAAAGGTCTAAAAACAAAGTTTCACTTTGACATGATGGGGTATTGTGTGTAGACCTGTGACAAAACAACTCAATTGAATCCATTATACATTCAGTTTGTAACAAAACAAAATGTGGAAAAAGACAGAAGGTGTGAATACTTTCTGAAGGCGCTGATTTAAATGGAAACGTAAAATCAGATTTTCTGACATATCAATAACTAAGCCATCTAATCCCGTAGCTTTGGGCCTACACACAGAACTTGGTGTTATTTGGAGTTATGGTTCATCTAATCCCGTAGCTTTGGGCCTACACACAGAACTTGGTGTTATTTGGACTTATGGTTCATCTAATCCCATAGCTTTGGGCCTACACACAGAACTTGGTGTTATTTGGACTTATGGTTCATCTAATCCCGTAGCTTTGGGCCTACACACAGAACTTGGTGTTATTTGGATTTATGGTTCATCTAATCCCGTAGCTTTGGGCCTACACACAGAACTTGGTGTTATTTGGATTTATGGTTCATCTAATCCCGTAGCTTTGGGCCTACACACCGAACTTGGTGTTATTTGGAGTTATGGTTAATCTAATCCCGTAGTTTTGGGCCTACACACAGAACTTGGTGTTATTTGGAGTTATGGTTAATCTAATCCCGTAGCTTTGGGCCTACACACAGAACTTGGTGTTATTTGGAGTTATGGTTAATCTAATCCCGTAGCTTTGGGCCTACACACAGAACTTGGTGTTATTTGGAGTTATGGTTAATCTAATCCCGTAGCTTTGGGCCTACACACAGAACTTGGTGTTATTTGGAGTTATGGTTCATCTAATCCCGTAGCTTTGGGCCTACACACAGAACTTGGTGTTATTTGGATGTATGGTTAATCTCGTAGCTTTGGGCCTACACACAGAACTTGGTGTTATTTGGACTTATGGTTCATCAGAATAAGTTTTTAAAAGGTTTTCCACATTATGGGACTTCGAGGCAAATGTGTTCAATATGAGGTTTTAAGTTGGACTGCTTCCAACACTGCCCCCTATAGGCAGTCAGGACCATTATTTGTTATCAAGTTACTCATGGAATCTAGTTCCTGTTTGTTATCAAGTTGTTCATGGACTCTAGTTCCTGTTTGTTATCAAGTTATTAATGGACTCTAGTTCCTGTTTGTTATCAAGTTATTCATGGACTCTAGTTCCTGTTTGTTATCAAGTTATTCATGTGCCAAATTAGAAAAAAAGTTAGCAATCTCTGCTTGAGTTATTTGGCCATGTCAAGGAAAACATAAAAATATGAATTCAGACAATAACAATAGGTTTGACAGCTTCGTTGTGAACCCCTAAATATATTTTTGGGGGGTATTGATGGTATCGAATATCATACCGTGGAAATCTCAAAATACCCCGGTATACAGTATAAACGGCATTCTGCCCAAGCCTAGTTCCTACCTACTGACAAAAATACCTACTGACAAGATAAACACCATTAGATCTGAGCCTGCTGTCTGATCCTCAGAGAAACAGAGATGTTAAAACCAGAGAGAGAAATCCCAGTAGATCTGAGCCTGCTGTCTGATCCTCAGAGAAACAGAGATGTTAAAACCAGAGAGAGAAACCCCAGTAGCTCTGATCCTGCTGTCTGATCCTCAGAGAAACAAGAGATGTTAAAACCAGAGAGAGAAACCCCAGTAGCTCTGATCCTGCTGTCTGATTCTCAGAGAAACAGAGATGTTAAAACCAGAGAGAGAAACCCCAGTAGCTCTGAGCCTGCTGTCTGATCCTCAGAGAAACAAGAGATGTTAAAACCAGAGAGAGAAACCCCAGTAGCTCTGAGCCTGCTGTCTGATCCTCAGAGAAACAGAGATGTTAAAACCAGAGAGAGAAATCCCAGTAGCTCTGATCCTGCTGTCTGATCCTCAGAGAAACAGAGATGTTAAAACCAGAGAGAGAAACCCCAGTAGCTCTGAGCCTGCTGTCTGATCCTCAGAGAAACAGAAATGTTAAAACCAGAGAGAGAAATCCCAGTAGCTCTGAGCCTGCTGTCTGATCCTCAGAGAAACAAGAGCTTCTCTTACTAATGCTACTACAGAGGATTAGAAGGTAACATTAAAGTCACAGACCAGGGGAGAGGGAGACCTAAAGAGAAGCTCATCCCTGCTGTCTCTCACCACCCTGCACTGGGATCCACAGCACTACAGGACTGCCGTGTATTTCTGGATGTGAAAGAAAGACAGTACAGTTTTCTAACATCAAAGAGGAGAGAAGCTTTGTGATCTCAGCTCTGTCAGGTCCTATGTGTTTAATGAGCTTCCTCTGGCAGCAGCAGATTACACTCAGATGATGTGGCCCCAGGATGGATAATCACTGTATTATAACGTTACTGTACTGGAGGTTATAATACTAAACACTCTGATCCAACAGAACACCACATATCACACAGCCTATGGGCCCTGGTCAGAGGTAGAGTATAGGGACAGGCCTCTGATCCAACAGAACACCACATATCACACAGCCTATGGGCCCTGGTCAGAGGTAGAATATAGGGACAGGCCTCTGATCCAACAGAACACCACATATCACAGTAGTTAGTATATTCTGATAGCTAGGTGAGACAACCACATATCACAGTAGTTAGTATATTCAGATAGCTAGGTGGACAACCACATACCACAGTAGTTAGTATATTCAGATAGCTAGGTGAGACAACCACATATCACAGTAGTTAGTATATTCTGATAGCTAGGTGAGACAACCACATACCACAGTAGTTAGTATATTCAGATAGCTAGGTGAGACAACCACATACCACAGTAGTTAGTATATTCAGATAGCTAGGTGAGACAACCACATATCACAGTAGTTAGTATATTCTGATAGCTAGGTGAGACAACCACATATCACAGTAGTTAGTATATTCAGATAGCTAGGTGGACAACCACATACCACAGTAGTTAGTATATTCAGATAGCTAGGTGGGACAACCACATATCACAGTAGTTAGTATATTCAGATAGCTAGGTGGACAACCACATACCACAGTAGTTAGTATATTCAGATAGCTAGGTGAGACAACCACATATCACAGTAGTTAGTATATTCTGATAGCTAGGTGAGACAACCACATACCACAGTAGTTAGTATATTCTGATAGCTAGGTGAGACAACCACATACCACAGTAGTTAGTATATTCAGATAGCTAGGTGAGACAACCACATATTACAGTAGGTAGTATATTCAGATAGCTAGGTGAGACAACCACATATCACAGTAGTTAGTATATGCAGATAGCTAGGTGAGACAACCACATATCACAGTAGTTAGTATATTCAGATAGCTAGGTGAGACAACCACATATCACAGCAGTTAGTATATTCAGATAGCTAGGTGAGACAACCACATATCACAGTAGTTAGTATATTCAGATAGCTAGGTGAGACAACCACATATCACAGTAGTTAGTATATTCAGATAGCTAGGTGGGACAACCACATATCACAGTCATAGTGAATGCATCAACTGATAAACAGTCCTGATGTCCAGTTTTAACACTGTGTCTGATCAGACATCAACTGAGGGTTGAAAGGTCCCTACCTTGGCAAAAGCTGTTGGTTCCTTAGCTATAGTCAGATAGAAATAAGTAAGTAAAGAAGAATGTGATCTTAACTGACTTGCCTAGTTAAAAAAGGTTCAATATAACATTGACATTTGAATTGTAGTTGTATGTTGTGTAAGACAGTTCTCAGAGAGAACGTACTCTTCAACAACGGTTACCCACATGACTGTAATGTTGATCTCTGGGTCCCTCTAGTGGCCGCCCAGAGAACCTGCACCCTGCTACTGAACGTTCTGTCTAAGATCAGGTCTGTGGGTTGAGTGCATCATAACAACGGGATTACAACCTCTGACCATGGCACTGTGACTGGTAACCTCATGGGTACACTCAAAATGGCTGACGTGATCTCAGTAGGAGATAGAGGGTTATACGAGATAGGTTTCAGGGCTATAACATTAGGTGGATAGATATAGGAGAGAGGGATATACGAGATAGGTTACAGGACTATAACATTAGGTGGATAGATATAGGAGAGAGGGATATACGAGATAGGTTACAGGACTATAACATTAGGTGGATAGATATAGGAGAGAGGGATATACGAGATAGGTTTCAGGGCTATAACATTAGGTGGGTAGATATAGGAGAGAGGGTTATACGAGATAGGTTACAGGACTATAACATTAGGTGGATAGATATCCCCTCTCCTTCACTACACACTGGAGTCTCAGGCACCATCTCCTGTCTGTGTGGAGCTGGATCCTTGCAGAGCTGCAGTGGACCTAAATCTAATCCAATAATGGGAAGTATTGACAGCGTCCCAGATGACACCCTATCTCCTGTACAGCGCACTACGTTTGGCCAGGGCCCATAAGGTTTTGGTCAAAAGTAGTGCACTATGTAGGGCATAGGGTGTCATTTGGGACACAGTTTGCTTCCTTCTGTCTTGTTGACGTCTATCAGAGAGAAATGGGATCAAAGTGCATTTCATGTCTTCTCCACTAGGTGGCATCAGTGTGCTGAGAGGAAGATGGATCATTCCAGAACTACTGTGTTGGTGAGGACCGCACACACACACATGCACGCACGCATGCACACTCACACTCACACACACACACACACACACACACACACACACCCACACCCACACCCACACACACACACACACACACACACACACACACACACACACACACACACACACACACACACACACACACACAGAACATAAACAGTGCAGGGCACAGTTCCTGCAATCAACAAACAAGACTATTCATGTTTGCAAAGTTGGGCAATACGGCAATCAAAGCAACGGTTTCAAATCATTCAAACTGTTCCAACCAACTAGACATAACCCTACCCCTAACCCTACCCCTAACCCTAACCCCTAACCCCTAACCCTAACCCTGTTCCAACCAACTAGACATAACCCTACCCCTAACCCTACCCCTAACCCTAACCCCTAACCCCTAACCCTAACCCTGTTCCAACCAACTAGATCACTTTCATTTTCCTGGATGTCACAGACATAACCCTAACCCCTAACCCCTAACCCTAACCCTAGATCCCTTTCATTTTCCTGGATGTCACAGACATGCCATGCTATCTCCACACACTGAGTTAAATACCCAAACGGACCCATATAAGACCCATATTGTCAACGCATCTAATCAACATCTTAGTCATATTTCCCACAAAGCTGGCAGTATAATAATGACAGTGTCTTTCTGACAGAGGAAAACCCATAATGACCATGTCTTTCTGACAGAGACCAGAGGAAAACCAATAATGACCGTGTCTTTCTGACAGAGGAAAACCCATAATGACCATGTCTTTCTGACAGAGACCAGAGGAAAACCAATAATGACCGTGTCTTTCTGACAGAGACCAGAGGAAACCCAATAATGACCGTGTCTTTCTGACAGAGACCAGAGGAAAACCAATAATGACCGTGTCTTTCTGACAGAGGAAAACCAATAATGACTGTGTCTTTCTGACAGAGACCAGAGGAAAACCAATAATGACCGTGTCTTTCTGACAGAGACCAGAGGAAACCCAATAATGACCGTGTCTTTCTGACAGAGACCAGAGGAAAACCAATAATGACCGTGTCTTTCTGACAGAGACCAGAGGAAAACTAATAATGACCGTGTCTTTCTGACAGAGGAAAACCAATAATGACTGTGTCTTTCTGACAGAGACCAGAGGAAAACCAATAATGACCGTGTCTTTCTGACAGAGAGACCAGAGGAAAACCAATAATGACCGTGTCTTTCTGACAGAGACCAGAGGAAAACCAATAATGACCGTGTCTTTCTGACAGAGACCAGAGGAAAACCAATAATGACCGTGTCTTTCTGACAGAGGAAAACCAATAATGACCGTGTCTTTCTGACAGAGACCAGAGGAAAACCAATAATGACCGTGTCTTTCTGACAGAGAGACCAGAGGAAAACCAATAATGACCGTGTCTTTCTGACAGAGAGACCAGAGGAAAACCAATAATGACCGTGTCTTTCTGACAGAGACCAGAGGAAAACCAATAATGACCGTGTCTTTCTGACAGAGAGACCAGAGGAAAACCAATAATGACCGTGTCTTTCTGACAGAGAGACCAGAGGAAAACCAATAATGACCGTGTCTTTATGACAGAGGAAAACCAATAATGACCGTGTCTTTCTGACAGAGGAAAACCAATAATGACCATGTCTTTCTGACAATATCAGATGTACATACCAGCTAGGTAGATATAACTGGTTGGTATGTTTAGCTGGTATGTATAGCTGGTATTTACAGCTGGTATGTATAGCTGGTATGATTAGCTGGTATGTATAGCTGGTATGTATAGCTGGTATGTATAGCTGGTATGTACAACTGGTATGTATAGCTGGGTAGATATAGCTGGTATGTATAGCTGGGTAGATATAGCTGGTATGTATAGCTGGCATGTATAGCTGGTATGTACAACTGGTATGTACAGCTGGTATGTATAGCTGGTATGTATAGCTGGTATGTACAGCTGGTACGTATAGCTGGTATGTATAGCTGGTATGTATAGCCGGTATGTACAACAGGTATGTACAGCTGGTATGTATAGCTGGTATGTATAGCTGGTATGTACAGCTGGTACGTATAGCTGGTATGTATAGCTGGTATGTATAGCTGGTACGTATAGCTGGTATGTATAGCTGGTATGTATAGCCAGTATATTTAGCTGGTAGGTATAGCTGGTATATATAGCTGGTATATATAGCTGGTATGTACAGCTGGTACGTATAGCTGGTATGTACAGTGCCTTGCGAAAGTATTCGGCCCCCTTGAACATTGCGACCTTTTGCCACATTTCAGGCTTCAAACATAAAGATATAAAACTGTATTTTTTTGTGAAGAATCAACAACAAGTGGGACACAATCATGAAGTGGAACGACATTTATTGGATATTTCAAACTTTTTTAACAAATAAGAAACTGAAAAATTGGGCGTGCAAAATTATTCAGCCCCCTTAAGTTAATACTTTGTAGCGCCACCTTTTGCTGCGATTACAGCTGTAAGTCGCTTGGGGTATGTCTCTATCAGTTTTGCACATCGAGAGACTGACATTTTTTCCCATTCCACCTTGCAAAACAGCTCGAGCTCAGTGAGGTTGGATGGAGAGCATTTGTGAACAGCAGTTTTCAGTTCTTTCCACAGATTCTCGATTGGATTCAGGTCTGGACTTTGACTTGGCCATTTTAACACCTGGATATGTTTATTTTTGAACCATTCCATTGTAGATTTTGCTTTATGTTTTGGATCATTGTCTTGTTGGAAGACAAATCTCCGTCCCAGTCTCAGGTCTTTTGCAGACTCCATCAGGTTTTCTTCCAGAATGGTCCTGTATTTGGCTCCATCCATCTTCCCATCAATTTGAACCATCTTCCCTGTCCCTGCTGAAGAAAAGCAGGCCCAAACCATGATGCTGCCACCACCATGTTTGACAGTGGGGATGGTGTGTTCAGGGTGATGAGCTGTGTTGCTTTTACGCCAAACATAACGTTTTGCATTGTTGCCAAAAAGTTCAATTTTGGTTTCATCTGACCAGAGCACCTTCTTCCACATGTTTGGTGTGTCTCCCAGGTGGCTTGTGGCAAACTTTAAACTACACTTTTTATGGATATCTTTAAGAAATGGCTTTCTTCTTGCCACTCTTCCATAAAGGCCAGATTTGTGCAATATACGACTGATTGTTGTCCTATGGACAGAGTCTCCCACCTCAGCTGTAGATCTCTGCAGTTCATCCAGAGTGATCATGGGCCTCTTGGCTGCATCTCTGATCAGTCTTCTCCTTGTATGAGCTGAAAGTTTAGAGGGACGGCCAGGTCTTGGTAGATTTGCAGTGGTCTGATACTCCTTCCATTTCAATATTATCGCTTGCACAGTGCTCCTTTAAAGCTTGGGAAATCTTTTTGTATCCAAATCCGGCTTTAAACTTCTTCAGAACAGTATCTCGGACCTGCCTGGTGTGTTCCTTGTTCTTCATGATGCTCTCTGCGCTTTTAACGGACCTCTGAGACTATCACAGTGCAGGTGCATTTATACAGAGACTTGATTACACACAGGTGGATTGTATTTATTATCATTAGTCATTTAGGTCAACATTGGATCATTCAGAGATCCTCACTGAACTTCTGGAGAGAGTTTGCTGCACTGAAAGTAAAGGGGCTGAATAATTTTGCACGCCCAATTTTTCAGTTTTTGATTTGTTAAAAAAGTTTGAAATATCCAATAAATGTCGTTCCACTTCATGATTGTGTCCCACTTGTTGTTGATTCTTCACAAAAAAATATAGTTTTATATCTTTATGTTTGAAGCCTGAAATGTGGCAAAAGGTCGCAAAGTCCAAGGGGGCCGAATACTTTCGCAAGGCACTGTATATGTATGTTTAGCTAGGTAGGGACCCACCTTCCTCCTCCATGCTCTAATCCCCTGTCTGCATGTTCTCATTCCCCAAAGCCACCTGGAGAAACTATATGTAAAACACCTTGGTTTATGGACACTGGACAGCTATAAAGGTGTGACGCTGCCATCTGTAGTCATGCCTACCTTATCTAGTTCAAACAGCCTTACTGCCATTGTGATGTTTACCTCAGAGGCCTGATACTGTAGGACACACTGGACTTCCCCCTGTCCAACTGGTCTACTGGTGATGCATACAGCAACAGGTATCAGTTATGTCACCCAGCTGGAGAACATTTACCACCAAATCCATGCAATAGTCATTGACACAACAGTTTGTCTAGAATCCTCCAGACAGTGTGTACTGTTCATAATGCAGCAATCAGCCAATCAACTGAATGAGCTTGGGGGTCGTTGGAATCACTCAGCTCTCATTGTTGGAAAAATCAACATGGCAACAAAAGGGCAATAATTTCAGCTCATTGTGTAAAGAGAAAGGGGTCGGAGGGTCGGAAGCAGAACTCCAGGAGAAGGGGGAATGGGATGGGGAACAGGGCTCTATTGAGGGGGTTTAGCTGTGTGGCTGGACCAATGAGGAGAGAGGATAGCAGGGGCTAGTGGGCTGTGTAGCTGGACCAATGAGGAGAGAGGATAACAGGGGCTAGTGGGGCTGAGGCATTAACAAAGGGTTGTGGGGAGGGGATGGTGTGTGTGTCGGTCTTGCAGGGCAGCAGGGATAAGGCCCAGCACACCGAGGCAGCAGGGATAAGGCCCAGCACACCGAGGCAGCATGGATAAATAAGGCCCAGCACACCGAGGCAGCAGGGATAAGGCCCAGCACACCGAGGCAGCATGGATAAGGTCCAGCACACAGAGGCAGCAGGGATAAGGCCCAGCACACCGAGGCAGCATGGATAAGGCCCAGCACACCGAGGCAGCATGGATAAGGTCCAGCACACAGAGGCAGCAGGGATAAGGCCCAGCACACCGAGGCAGCACAGGGTTTTGTATCCATGTGATGGCAAACTGAGGGGCTCATACATTTCCCAACCCATCTTGTCTCTAAGCCCATTCCCCCTTACCCACCACCCACCCCACCCCATCCTGTCTCTAAGCCCATTCCCCCTTCCCCACCACCCATCCCAACCCATCTTGTCTCTAAGCCCATTCCCCGTTCCCCACCACCCCCCCCCCCCAACCCATCTTGTCTCTAAGCCCATTCCCCCTTCCCCACCACCCACCCCACCCCATCCTGTCTCTAAGCCCATTCCCCATTCCCCACCACCCACCCCAACCCATTCTGTCTCTAAGCCCATTCCCCCTTCCCCACCACCCTGGCCTGAGACAAAGACAGCTGCCATAACCAGCAGAGGAGAGTAGAGCAGAGATGTGCTCTGTGTTCATCCTAGTGAAGTTTCATATTGTGACCCCAGCACTACAGCCAGTTACTGATTGACATGTTGGTTTGTTGCCAAAAGACAACAGTAACTTCACTATAGAGCTGAGACTCTGCAGTGTATTTCACACTGAACTGACATTAAAACAACCTTCTGACTTTCAGGCAAATCCAGTTGAATTTGTTGTTTCAAACAGGCAATATCTTAGGCCGTATGTTCAGCATCTCACAACATGTAGGGTTCCTTTACAATGTTTATGTTTTGTTCAGGTGGCTTGAAGCAGATGAGATGAGAAGTGAGACTGGGCATGTCAATCTTCCTCAGCATCAAACCTGTTCTCTGTGGCTGCAGGGCTGTAGGCAGAGATAGCCTGGGATGAACCTAAATTGACAGACTCCTTGATTTCTTTGCCTGAATCTCCTAACAACCAAACGACAACACCAGGTCAGAAACACCAGCCCTCCATCCAACACAATGGCTGGAGAGCTAGAGACCATGACTCTACATAACACTATAGACTGTAGATCCTGTTGTTACTACAGACAGACTGACAGTCTTACAGGCAGACTGTAGATCCTGTTGTTACTATAGACAGACTGTAGATCCTGTTACTACAGACAGACTGTAGATCCTGTTGTTACTACAGACAGACTGTAGATCCTGTTGTTACTATAGACAGACTGTAGATCCTGTTACTACAGACAGACTGTAGATCCTGTTGTTACTACAGACAGACTGTAGATCCTGTTGTTACTACAGACAGACTGACAGTGTAACAGACAGACTGTAGATCCTGTTGTTACTACAGACAGACTGAGTCTTACAGACAGACTGTAGATCCTGTTGTTACTACAGACAGACTGTAGATCCTGTTGTTACTACAGACAGACTGACAGTCTTACAGACAGACTGTAGATCCTGTTACTACAGACAGACTGTATATCCTGTTCCTACAGACAGACTATAGATCCTGTTGTTACTACAGACAGACTATAGATCCTGTTACGACAGACAGACTGTAGATCCTGTTGTTACTACAGGCAGACTGACAGTCTAACAGACAGACTGTAGATCCTGTTACTACAGACAGACTGTAGATCCTGTTACTACAGACAGACTGTAGATCCTGTTGTTACTACAGACAGAGTGACAGTCTAACAGACAGACTGTAGATCCTGTTGTTACTACAGACAGACTGACAGTCTTACAGACAGACTGCAGATCCTGTTGTTACTACAGATAGACTGTAGATCATGTTGTTACTACAGACAGACTGTAGATACTGTTACTACAGACAGACTGTAGATACTGTTACTACAGACAGACTGTAGATCCTGTTGTTACTACATACAGACTGTAGATCCTGTTGTTACTACAGACAGACTGACAGTCTTACAGACAGACTGTAGATCCTGTTGTTACTACAGACAGACTGTAGATCCTGTTGTTACTACAGACAGACTGACAGTCTAACAGACAGACTGTAGATCATGTTGTTACTATAGACAGACTGTAGATCCTGTTACTACAGACATGCTGTAGATCCTGTTGTTACTACAGACAGACTGTAGATCCTGTTGTTACTACAAACAGAATGTAGATCATGTTGTTACTACAGACAGACTGTAGATCCTGTTACTACAGACAGACTGTAGATCCTGTTACTACAGACAGACTGTAGATCATGTTGTTACTACAGACAGACTGTAGATCCTGTTACTACAGACAGACTGTAGATCCTGTTGTTACTACAGACAGACTGACAGTCTAACAGACAGACTGTAGATCCTGTTACTACAGACAGACTGTAGATCCTGTTGTTACTACATACAGACTGTAGATCCTGTTACTACAGACAGACTGTAGATCCTGTTACTACAGACAGACTGTAGATCATGTTGTTACTACAGACAGACTGTAGATCCTGTTGTTACTACATACAGACTGTAGATCATGTTGTTACTACAGACAGACTGTAGATCCTGTTACTACAGACAGACGGTAGATCCTGTTGTTACTACATACAGACTGTAGATCATGTTGTTACTACAGACAGACTGTAGATCATGTTGTTACTACAGACAGACTGTAGATCCTGTTACTACAGACAGACTGTAGATCCTGTTACTACAGACAGACTGTAGATCCTGTTGTTACTACAGACAGACTGTAGATCCTGTTGTTACTACAGACAGACTGACAGTGTAACAGACAGACTGTAGATCCTGTTGTTACTACAGACAGACTGAGTCTTACAGGCAGACTGTAGATCCTGTTGTTACTACAGACAGACTGTAGATCCTGTTGTTACTACAGACAGACTGACAGTCTTACAGACAGACTGTAGATCCTGTTACTACAGACAGACTGTATATCCTGTTCCTACAGACAGACTATAGATCCTGTTGTTACTACAGACAGACTATAGATCCTGTTACGACAGACAGACTGTAGATCCTGTTGTTACTACAGGCAGACTGACAGTCTAACAGACAGTCTGTAGATCCTGTTACTACAGACAGACAGTAGATCCTGTTACTACAGACAGACTGTAGATCCTGTTGTTACTACAGACAGAGTGACAGTCTAACAGACAGACTGTAGATCCTGTTGTTACTACAGACAGACTGACAGTCTTACAGACAGACTGCAGATCCTGTTGTTACTACAGATAGACTGTAGATCATGTTGTTACTACAGACAGACTGTAGATACTGTTACTACAGACAGACTGTAGATACTGTTACTACAGACAGACTGTAGATCCTGTTGTTACTACATACAGACTGTAGATCCTGTTGTTACTACAGACAGACTGACAGTCTTACAGACAGACTGTAGATCCTGTTGTTACTACAGACAGACTGTAGATCCTGTTGTTACTACAGACAGACTGACAGTCTAACAGACAGACTGTAGATCATGTTGTTACTATAGACAGACTGTAGATCCTGTTACTACAGACATGCTGTAGATCCTGTTGTTACTACAGACAGACTGTAGATCCTGTTGTTACTACAAACAGAATGTAGATCATGTTGTTACTACAGACAGACTGTAGATCCTGTTACTACAGACAGACTGTAGATCCTGTTACTACAGACAGACTGTAGATCATGTTGTTACTACAGACAGACTGTAGATCCTGTTACTACAGACAGACTGTAGATCCTGTTACTACAGACAGACTGTAGATCATGTTGTTACTACAGACAGACTGTAGATCCTGTTGTTACTACATACAGACTGTAGATCATGTTGTTACTACAGACAGACTGTAGATCCTGTTACTACAGACAGACTGTAGATCCTGTTGTTACTACATACAGACTGTAGATCATGTTGTTACTACAGACAGACTGTAGATCATGTTGTTACTACAGACAGACTGTAGATCCTGTTACTACAGACAGACTGTAGATCCTGTTACTACAGACAGACTGTAGATCATGTTGTTACTACAGACAGACTGTAGATCCTGTTGTTACTACATACAGACTGTAGATCATGTTGTTACTACAGACAGACTGTAGATCCTGTTACTACAGACAGACTGTAGATCCTGTTGTTACTACATACAGACTGTAGATCATGTTGTTACTACAGACAGACTGTAGATCATGTTGTTACTACAGACAGACTGTAGATCCTGTTACTACAGACAGACTGTAGATCCTGTTACTACAGACAGACTGTAGATCATGTTGTTACTACAGACAGACTGTAGATCCTGTTACTACAGACAGACTGTAGATCCTGTTACTACAGACAGACTGTAGATCATGTTGTTACTACAGACAGACTGTAGATCCTGTTACTACAGACAGACCAAAGGGCTTGTTCTAAAAGCTAAAACTAAAAGGTCATTCACATCAAAACAACCCGTCTCGCCGCTCATCCTTGTGTTGTTCCTTGACTATGAAACACGTTAGAGGGCCTATCTTTACAACAGCCTTGTCTACGGACACGTTAGAGGGTCTATCTTTACAACAGCCTTGTCTACGGACACGTTAGAGGGCCTATCTTTACAACAGCCTTGTCTAACGAGACACGTTAGAGGGCCTATCTTTACAACAGCCTTGACTACAGACACGTTAGAGGGTCTATCTTTACAACAGCCTTGACTACAGACACGTTAGAGGGCCTATCTTTACAACAGCCTTGACTACAGACACGTTAGAGGGCCTATCTTTACAACAGCCTTGACTACAGACACGTTAGAGGGCCTATCTTTACAACAGCCTTGTCTACGGACACGTTAGAGGGTCTATCTTTACAACAGCCTTGACTATGAAACACGTTAGAGGGCCTATCTTTACAACAGCCTTGTCTACAGACACGTTAGAGGGTCTATCTTTACAACAGCCTTGTCTATGAAACACGTTAGAGGGCCTATCTTTACAACAGCCTTGTCTACAGACACGTTAGAGGGTCTATCTTTACAACAGCCTGTCTATGAAACACGTTAGAGGGCCTATCTTTACAACAGCCTGTCTATGAAACACGTTAGAGGGCCTATCTTTACAACAGCCTTGTCTACGGACACGTTAGAGGGCCTATCTTTACAACAGCCTTGTCTACGGACACGTTAGAGGGCCTATCTTTACAACAGCCTTGACTACAGACACGTTAGAGGGCCTATCTTTACAACAGCCTTGTCTATGCAACACGTTAGAGGGCCTATCTTTACAACAGCCTTGTCTATGGAACACGTTAGAGGGCCTATCTTTACAACAGCCTTGACTATGGAACACGTTAGAGGGCCTATCTTTACAACAGCCTTGACTACAGACACGTTAGAGGGCCTATCTTTACAACAGCCTTGACTACAGACACGTTAGAGGGCCTATCTTTACAACAGCCTTGACTACAGACACGTTAGAGGGCCTATCTTTACAACAGCCTTGTCTATGCAACACGTTAGAGGGCCTATCTTTACAACAGCCTTGTCTATGGAACACGTTAGAGGGCCTATCTTTACAACAGCCTTGACTATGGAACACGTTAGAGGGCCTATCTTTACAACAGCCTTGACTACAGACACGTTAGAGGGCCTATCTTTACAACAGCCTTGTCTACAGACACGTTAGAGGGCCTATCTTTACAACAGCCTTGTCTATGGACACGTTAGAGGGTCTATCTTTACAACAGCCTTGTCTATGGAACACGTTAGAGGGTCTATCTTTACAACAGCCTTGTCTACAGACACGTTAGAGGGCCTATCTTTACAACAGCCTTGTCTACAGACACGTTAGAGGGTCTATCTTTACAACAGCCTTGTCTATGGAACACGTTAGAGGGTCTATCTTTACAACAGCCTTGTCATCTCAGACACTTGTTTACAAACACAGGTGCAGGCAGTAAAGCAACAAACAAACCTCCACTGAGAGACTGCCACTGAGCACGGCATCACACAGACCTCCAAAGTATTGTCATGTCAAACACACAGAAACCTTCAGATTCAGAGGAATGTCTGTTCTCTCCACTAACCTTTCAAAATATTGGAAATAATCTGGGGCAAAGAGAAATAGAATTTACACATAATGTTGTGAGGCAGCAGAGAAAATAATTGAAATGTCACGTCACCGGCAATGGTTGAAATGTTAGGAGAACAGTGTCACGTATACTCCCCTCAGGCCTCTAGGTCATCAGACTGCTGTTTATACTCCCCTCCAGGCCTCTAGGTCATCAGACTGCTGTTTATACTCCCCCCAGGCCTCTAGGTCATCAGACTGCTGTTTATACTCCCCCTCAGGCCTCTAGGTCATCAGACTGCTGTTTATACTCCCCCCCAGGCCTCTAGGTCATCAGACTGCTGTTTATACTCCCCCTCAGGCCTCTAGGTCATCAGACTGCTGTTTATACTCCCCCTCAGGCCTCTAGGTCATCAGACTGCTGTTTATACTCCCCCGCAGGCCTCTAGGTCATCAGACTGCTGTTTATACTCCCCCCAGGCCTCTAGTCATCAGGCTGCTGTTTATACTCCCCCTCAGGCCTCTAGGTCATCAGACTGCTGTTTATACTCCCCTCAGGCCTCTAGGTCATCAGACTATTGTTTATACTCCCCCCCCCCCCCCAGGCCTCTAGGTCATCAGACTGCTGTTTATACTCCCCCTCAGGCCTCTAGGTCATCAGACTGCTGTTTATACTCCCCCTCAGGCCTCTAGGTCATCAGACTGCTGTTTATACTCCCCCTCAGGCCTCTAGGTCATCAGACTGCTGTTTATACTCCCCCCAGGCCTCTAGGTCATCAGACTGCTGTTTATACTCCCCCTCTGGCCTCTAGGTCATCAGACTGCTGTTTATACTCCCCTCCAGGCCTCTAGGTCATCAGACTGCTGTTTATACTCCCCCCAGGCCTCTAGGTCATCAGACTGCTGTTTATACTCCCCCTCAGGCCTCTAGGTCATCAGACTGCTGTTTATACTCCCCCCCAGGCCTCTAGGTCATCAGACTGCTGTTTATACTCCCCCTCAGGCCTCTAGGTCATCAGACTGCTGTTTATACTCCCCCTCAGGCCTCTAGGTCATCAGACTGCTGTTTATACTCCCCCGCAGGCCTCTAGGTCATCAGACTGCTGTTTATACTCCCCCCAGGCCTCTAGTCATCAGGCTGCTGTTTATACTCCCCCTCAGGCCTCTAGGTCATCAGACTGCTGTTTATACTCCCCTCAGGCCTCTAGGTCATCAGACTGCTGTTTATACTCCCCCCCCCCAGGCCTCTAGGTCATCAGACTGCTGTTTATACTCCCCCCCAGGCCTCTAGGTCATCAGACTGCTGTTTATACTCCCCCTCAGGCCTCTAGGTCATCAGACTGCTGTTTATACTTCCCCTCAGGCCTCTAGGTCATCAGGCTGCTGTTTATACTTCCCCTCCGGCCTCTAGGTCATCAGACTGCTGTTTATACTTCCCCTCAGGCCTCTAGGTCATCAGGCTGCTGTTTATACACCCCCTCAGGCCTCTAGGTCATCAGACTGCTGTTTATACTTCCCCTCAGGCCTCTAGGTCATCAGACTGCTGTTTATACACCCCCTCAGGCCTCTAGGTCATCAGGCTGCTGTTTATACTTCCCTCAGGCCTCTAGGTCATCAGACTGCTGTTTATACTCCCCTCAGGCCTCTAGGTCATCAGACTGCTGTTTATACTTCCCCTCAGGCCTCTAGGTCATCAGACTGCTGTTTATACTTCCCCTCAGGCCTCTAGGTCATCAGACTGCTGTTTATACTCCCCCTCAGGCCTCTAGGTCATCAGACTGCTGTTTATACTTCCCCTCATGCCTCTAGGTCATCAGACTGCTGTTTATACTCCCCCTCAGGCCTCTAGGTCATCAGACTGCTGTTTATACTTCCCCTCAGGCCTCTACGTCATCAGACTGCTGTTTATACTCCCCTCAGGCCTTTAGGTCATCATACTGCTGTTTATCCCTCAGGCCTCTAGGTCATCAGACTGCTGTTTATCCCTCAGGCCTCTAGGTCATCAGACTGCTGTTTATACTCCCCCTCAGGCCTCTAGGTCATCAGACTTCTGTTTATACTCCCCCTCAGGCCTCTAGGTCATCAGACTTCTGCTTATACTCCCCTCAGGCCTCTAGGTCATCAGACTGCTGTTTATACTCCCCCTCAGGCCTCTAGGTCATCAGACTGCTGTTTATACTCCCCCTCAGGCCTCTAGGTCATCAGACTGCTGTTTATACTCCCCCTCAGGCCTCTAGGTCATCAGACTGCTGTTTATACTCCCCCTCAGGCCTCTAGGTCATCAGACTGCTGTTTATACTCCCCCTCGGGCCTCTAGGTCATCAGACTGCTGTTTATACTCCCCTCAGGCCTCTAGGTCATCAGACTGCTGTTTATACTCCCCCTCAGGCCTCTAGGTCATCAGACTGCTGTTTATACTCCCCCTCGGGCCTCTAGGTCATCCGACTGCTGTTTATACTCCCCTCAGGCCTCTAGGTCATCAGACTGCTGTTTATACTCCCCTCAGGCCTCTAGGTCATCAGACTGCTGTTTATACTCCCCTCAGGCCTTTAGGTCATCATACTGCTGTTTATCCCTCAGGCCTCTAGGTCATCAGACTGCTGTTTATCCCTCAGGCCTCTAGGTCATCAGACTGCTGTTTATCCCTCAGGCCTCTAGGTCATCAGACTGCTGTTTATACTCCCCCTCAGGCCTCTAGGTCATCAGACTTCTGTTTATACTCCCCCTCAGGCCTCTAGGTCATCAGACTTCTGCTTATACTCCCCCTCAGGCCTCTAGGTCATCAGACTGCTGTTTATACTCCCCCTCAGGCCTCTAGGTCATCAGACTGCTGTTTATACTCCCCCTCAGGCCTCTAGGTCATCAGACTGCTGTTTATACTCCCCCTCAGGCCTCTAGGTCATCAGACTGCTGTTTATACTCCCCCTCAGGCCTCTAGATCATCAGACTGCTGTTTATACTCCCCCTCGGGCCTCTAGGTCATCAGACTGCTGTTTATACTCCCCTCAGGCCTCTAGGTCATCAGACTGCTGTTTATACTCCCACTCAGGCCTCTAGGTCATCAGACTGCTGTTTATACTCCCCCTCGGGCCTCTAGGTCATCAGACTGCTGTTTATACTCCCCTCAGGCCTCTAGGTCATCAGACTGCTGTTTATACTCCCCTCAGGCCTCTAGGTCATCAGACTGCTGTTTATACTCCCCTCAGGCCTTTAGGTCATCATACTGCTGTTTATCCCTCAGGCCTCTAGGTCATCAGACTGCTGTTTATCCCTCAGGCCTCTAGGTCATCAGACTGCTGTTTATACTCCCCCTCAGGCCTCTAGGTCATCAGACTTCTGTTTATACTCCCCCTCAGGCCTCTAGGTCATCAGACTTCTGCTTATACTCCCCCTCAGGCCTCTAGGTCATCAGACTGCTGTTTATACTCCCCCTCAGGCCTCTAGGTCATCAGACTGCTGTTTATACTCCCCCTCAGGCCTCTAGGTCATCATACTGCTGTTTATACTCCCCCTCAGGCCTCTAGGTCATCAGACTGCTGTTTATACTCCCCCTCAGGCCTCTAGGTCATCAGACTGCTGTTTATACTCCCCCTCGGGCCTCTAGGTCATCAGACTGCTGTTTATACTCCCCTCAGGCCTCTAGGTCATCAGACTGCTGTTTATACTCCCCCTCAGGCCTCTAGGTCATCAGGCTGCTGTTTATCCCTCACACCTGTCACCATCGTCTCGCGCCTCATGACACTCACCTGGACTCCACCTTGATTATCTTCCCTGTATCTGTCACTGCCCTTGGTTCTTTCCTCAGGTTATTGACTCTGTTTCATGTAGGTGCATTTTTGGTTTGTGTTGATTGTTTTAGTTATTAAAACATTCACTCCCTGAACTTGCTTCCTGACTCTCAGGGCACTCATTACAGAGATGATCAAAAGTAGTGTACTATATAGGGAATAGGGTGCCATTTGAGATGCGAACAATGTTTTGAAACAACAGTTTCCCCAGTTGGAGTACAGAGCTGCTGCAGGGGCCTCATAGTACCCAGTACAGGACAGGGTTCAGTACCCAGTACAGGACAGGGTTCAGTACCCAGTACAGGACAGGGTTCAGTACCCAGTACAGGACAGGGTTCAGTACCCAGTACAGGACAGGGTTCAGTACCCAGTACAGGACAGGGTTCAGTACCTAGTACAGGACAGGGACAGTACCCAGTACAGGACAGGGTTCAGTACCCACTACGAGCAGGGTTCAGTACCCACTACAGAGCAGAGTTCAGTACCCGGTACAGGACAGGGTTCAGTACCCAGTACAGGACAGGGTTCAGCACCCAGTACAGGACAGGGTTCAGTACCCACTGCAGAGCAGGGTTCAGTACCCAGTACAGAGCAGGGTTCAGTACCCACTACAGAGCCGGGTTCAGTACCCACTGCAGAGCAGGGTTCAGTACCCAGTACAGAGCAGGGTTCAGTACCCAGTACAGAACAGGGTTCAGTACCCAGTACAGAGCAGGGTTCAGTACCCACAACAGAGCATGGTTCAGTGCCCACTACAGAGCAGGGTTCAGTACCCACTGCAGAGCAGGGTTCAGTACCCACAACAGAGCAGGGTTCAGTGCCCACTACAGAGCAGGGTTCAGTACCCACAACAGAGCAGGGTTCAGTGCCCACTACAAAGCGGGGTTCAGTACCCAGTACAGAACAGGGTTCAGTACCCACTGCAAAGCAGGGTTCAGTACCCAGTACAGAGCAGGGTTCAGTACGCACAACAGAGCATGGTTCAGTGCCCACTACAGAGCAGGGTTCAGTACCCACTGCAGAGCAGGGTTCAGTACCCACTACAGAGCAGGGTTCAGTGCCAACTACAAAGCAAGGTTCAGTACCCACTACAGAGCAGGGTTCAGAACCCACTACAGAGCAGGGTTCAGTACCCACTACAGAGCAGGGTTCAGAACCTACTACAGAGCAGGGTTCAGTACCCACTACAGAACAGGGTTCAGTACCCACTACAGAGCAGGGTTCAGTACCCACTACAGAGCAGGGTTCAGTAGCCAGTATAGAGCAGGGTATAGTACCCACTACAGAGCAGGATTCAGTACCCACTACAGAGCAGGGTTCAGTACCCACTGCAGAGCAGTGTTCAGTACCCACTACAGAACAGGGTTCAGTACCCAGATCAGGGTGCAAGTACCAGAGCAGGGTACAGAACCCAGTACAGAGTAGGGTTCAGTACCCAGTACAGAGCAGGGTTCAGGAGCCACTACAGAGCAGGGATCAGTAGCCAGAGCAGAGCAGGGTTCAGTACCCAGTATAGAGCAGGGTTCAGTACCCACTATAGAGCAGGGTTCAGTAGCCAGAGCAGAGCAGAGCAGGGTTCAATAGCCAGAGCAGACCAGGGTTCAGTACCCACTACAGAGCAGGGTTCAGTAGCCAGAGTAGAGCAGGGTTCAGTAGACAGAGCAGAGCAGGGTTTAGTAGCCAGAGCAGAGCACAGCAGGGTTCAGTAGCCAGAACAGAGAAGGGTTCAGTAGACAGAGCAGAGCAGGGTTCAGTAGCCAGAGCAGAGCAGAGTTCAATACCCACTTCAGAGCAGGGTTCAGTAGCCAGAGCAGAGCAGGGTTCAGTACCCAGTATAGAGCAGGGTTCAGTACCCACTACAGAGCAGGGTTCAGTACCCACTACAGAGCAGGGTTCAGTGCCCAGTACAGGACAGGGTTCAGTACCCAGTACAGGACAGGGTTCAGTACCCAGTACAGGACAGGGTTCAGTATCCAGTACAGAACAGGGTTCAGTACCCAGTACAGAACTGGGTTCAGTACCCACTGCAGAGCAGGGTTCAGTACCCAGTACAGAACAGGGTTCAGTACCCACTGCAGAGCAGGGTTCAGTACCCAGTACAGAACAGGGTTCAGTACCCACTGCAGAGCAGGGTTCAGTACCCACTACAGAGCAGGGTTCAGTACCCAATACAGAGCAGGGTTCAGTACCCACTACAGAGCAGGGTTCAGTACTCACTGCAGAGCAGGGTTCAGTACCCAGAGAAGGGTTCAGTACCCACTACAGAGCAGGGTTCAGTACTCACTGCAGAGCAGGGTTCAGTACCCAGAGAAGGGTTCAGTACCCACTACAGAGCAGGGTTCAGTGGCCAGTATAGAGCAGGGTTCAGTACCCACTACAGAGCAGGATTCAGTACCCAATACAGAGCAGGGTTCAGTACCCACTGCAGAGAAGGGTTCAGTAACCACTACAGAACAGGGTTCAGTACCCAGATCAGGGTGCAAGTACCAGAGCAGGGTTCAGAACCCAGTACAGAGCAGGGTTCAGGAGCCACTACAGAGCAGGGTTCAGTAGCCAGAGCAGAGCAGGGTTCAGTACCCAGTATAGAGCAGGGTTCAGTACCCACTATAGAGCAGGGTTCAGTAGCCAGAGCAGAGCAGAGCAGGGTTCAGTAGCCAGAGCAGAGCAGGGTTCAGTACCGAGTATAGAGCAGGGTTCAGTACCCACTACACAGCAGGGTTCAGTAGCCCGAGCAGAGCAGAGCAGAGCAGGGTTCAGTAGCCAGTATAGAGCAGGGGCAGGGTTCAGTACCCAGTATAGAGCAGGGTTCAGTACCCAGTATAGAGCAGGGTTCAGGACCCACTACAGAGCAGGGCTCAGTAGCCAGAGCAGAGCAGAGCAGGGTTCAGTAACCAGAGCAGAGCAGAGCAGGGTTCAGTAGCCAGAGCAGAGCAGAGCAGGGTTCAGTAGCCAGAGCAGAGCAGGGTTCAGTACCCAGTATAGAGCAGGGTTCAGTACCCACTGCAGAGCAGGGTTCAGTACCCAGTACAGAGCAGGGTTCAGTACCCACTACAGAGCCGGGTTCAGTACCCACTGCAGAGCAGGGTTCAGTACCCAGTACAGAGCAGGGTTCAGTACCCAGTACAGAACAGGGTTCAGTACCCAGTACAGAGCAGGGTTCAGTACCCACAACAGAGCATGGTTCAGTGCCCACTACAGAGCAGGGTTCAGTACCCACTGCAGAGCAGGGTTCAGTACCCACAACAGAGCAGGGTTCAGTGCCCACTACAGAGCAGGGTTCAGTACCCACAACAGAGCAGGGTTCAGTGCCCACTACAAAGCGGGGTTCAGTACCCAGTACAGAACAGGGTTCAGTACCCACTGCAAAGCAGGGTTCAGTACCCAGTACAGAGCAGGGTTCAGTACGCACAACAGAGCATGGTTCAGTGCCCACTACAGAGCAGGGTTCAGTACCCACTGCAGAGCAGGGTTCAGTACCCACTACAGAGCAGGGTTCAGTGCCAACTACAAAGCAGGGTTCAGTACCCACTACAGAGCAGGGTTCAGAACCCACTACAGAGCAGGGTTCAGTACCCACTACAGAGCAGGGTTCAGAACCTACTACAGAGCAGGGTTCAGTACCCACTACAGAACAGGGTTCAGTACCCACTACAGAGCAGGGTTCAGTACCCACTACAGAGCAGGGTTCAGTAGCCAGTATAGAGCAGGGTTCAGTACCCACTACAGAGCAGGATTCAGTACCCACTACAGAGCAGGGTTCAGTACCCAGTACAGAGCAGGGTTCAGGAGCCACTACAGAGCAGGGATCAGTAGCCAGAGCAGGGCAGGGTTCAGTACCCAGTATAGAGCAGGGTTCAGTACCCAGTACAGAACTGGGTTCAGTACCCACTGCAGAGCAGGGTTCAGTACCCAGTACAGAACAGGGTTCAGTACCCACTGCAGAGCAGGGTTCAGTACCCAGTACAGAACAGGGTTCAGTACCCACTGCAGAGCAGGGTTCAGTACCCACTACAGAGCAGGGTTCAGTACCCAATACAGAGCAGGGTTCAGTACCCACTACAGAGCAGGGTTCAGTACTCACTGCAGAGCAGGGTTCAGTACCCAGAGAAGGGTTCAGTACCCACTACAGAGCAGGGTTCAGTACTCACTGCAGAGCAGGGTTCAGTACCCAGAGAAGGGTTCAGTACCCACTACAGAGCAGGGTTCAGTGGCCAGTATAGAGCAGGGTTCAGTACCCACTACAGAGCAGGATTCAGTACCCACTACAGAGCAGGGTTCAGTACCCACTGCAGAGAAGGGTTCAGTAACCACTACAGAACAGGGTTCAGTACCCAGATCAGGGTGCAAGTACCAGAGCAGGGTTCAGAACCCAGTACAGAGCAGGGTTCAGGAGCCACTACAGAGCAGGGTTCAGTAGCCAGAGCAGAGCAGGGTTCAGTACCCAGTATAGAGCAGGGTTCAGTACCCACTATAGAGCAGGGTTCAGTAGCCAGAGCAGAGCAGAGCAGGGTTCAGTAGCCAGAGCAGAGCAGGGTTCAGTACCGAGTATAGAGCAGGGTTCAGTACCCACTACAGAGCAGGGTTCAGTAGCCCGAGCAGAGCAGAGCAGAGCAGGGTTCAGTAGCCAGTATAGAGCAGGGGCAGGGTTCAGTACCCAGTATAGAGCAGGGTTCAGTACCCAGTATAGAGCAGGGTTCAGGACCCACTACAGAGCAGGGCTCAGTAGCCAGAGCAGAGCAGAGCAGGGTTCAGTAACCAGAGCAGAGCAGAGCAGGGTTCAGTAGCCAGAGCAGAGCAGAGCAGGGTTCAGTAGCCAGAGCAGAGCAGGGTTCAGTACCCAGTATAGAGCAGGGTTCAGTACCCACTGCAGAGCAGGGTTCAGTACCCAGTACAGAGCAGGGTTCAGTACCCACTACAGAGCCGGGTTCAGTACCCACTGCAGAGCAGGGTTCAGTACCCAGTACAGAGCAGGGTTCAGTACCCAGTACAGAACAGGGTTCAGTACCCAGTACAGAGCAGGGTTCAGTACCCACTGCAGAGCAGGGTTCAGTACCCACAACAGAGCAGGGTTCAGTGCCCACTACAGAGCAGGGTTCAGTACCCACAACAGAGCAGGGTTCAGTGCCCACTACAAAGCGGGGTTCAGTACCCAGTACAGAACAGGGTTCAGTACCCACTGCAAAGCAGGGTTCAGTACCCAGTACAGAGCAGGGTTCAGTACGCACAACAGAGCATGGTTCAGTGCCCACTACAGAGCAGGGTTCAGTACCCACTGCAGAGCAGGGTTCAGTACCCACTACAGAGCAGGGTTCAGTGCCAACTACAAAGCAGGGTTCAGTACCCACTACAGAGCAGGGTTCAGAACCCACTACAGAGCAGGGTTCAGTACCCACTACAGAGCAGGGTTCAGAACCTACTACAGAGCAGGGTTCAGTACCCACTACAGAACAGGGTTCAGTACCCACTACAGAGCAGGGTTCAGTACCCACTACAGAGCAGGGTTCAGTAGCCAGTATAGAGCAGGGTTCAGTACCCACTACAGAGCAGGATTCAGTACCCACTACAGAGCAGGGTTCAGTACCCAGTACAGAGCAGGGTTCAGGAGCCACTACAGAGCAGGGATCAGTAGCCAGAGCAGAGCAGGGTTCAGTACCCAGTATAGAGCAGGGTTCAGTACCCACTATAGAGCAGGGTTCAGTAGCCAGAGCAGAGCAGAGCAGGGTTCAATAGCCAGAGCAGACCAGGGTTCAGTACCCACTACAGAGCAGGGTTCAGTAGCCAGAGTAGAGCAGGGTTCAGTAGACAGAGCAGAGCAGGGTTTAGTAGCCAGAGCAGAGCACAGCAGGGTTCAGTAGCCAGAACAGAGAAGGGTTCAGTAGACAGAGCAGAGCAGGGTTCAGTAGCCAGAGCAGAGCAGAGTTCAATACCCACTTCAGAGCAGGGTTCAGTAGCCAGAGCAGAGCAGGGTTCAGTACCCAGTATAGAGCAGGGTTCAGTACCCACTACAGAGCAGGGTTCAGTACCCACTACAGAGCAGGGTTCAGTGCCCAGTACAGGACAGGGTTCAGTACCCAGTACAGGACAGGGTTCAGTACCCAGTACAGGACAGGGTTCAGTATCCAGTACAGAACAGGGTTCAGTACCCAGTACAGAACTGGGTTCAGTACCCACTGCAGAGCAGGGTTCAGTACCCAGTACAGAACAGGGTTCAGTACCCACTGCAGAGCAGGGTTCAGTACCCAGTACAGAACAGGGTTCAGTACCCACTGCAGAGCAGGGTTCAGTACCCACTACAGAGCAGGGTTCAGTACCCAATACAGAGCAGGGTTCAGTACCCACTACAGAGCAGGGTTCAGTACTCACTGCAGAGCAGGGTTCAGTACCCAGAGAAGGGTTCAGTACCCACTACAGAGCAGGGTTCAGTACTCACTGCAGAGCAGGGTTCAGTACCCAGAGAAGGGTTCAGTACCCACTACAGAGCAGGGTTCAGTGGCCAGTATAGAGCAGGGTTCAGTACCCACTACAGAGCAGGATTCAGTACCCACTACAGAGCAGGGTTCAGTACCCACTGCAGAGAAGGGTTCAGTAACCACTACAGAACAGGGTTCAGTACCCAGATCAGGGTGCAAGTACCAGAGCAGGGTTCAGAACCCAGTACAGAGCAGGGTTCAGGAGCCACTACAGAGCAGGGTTCAGTAGCCAGAGCAGAGCAGGGTTCAGTACCCAGTATAGAGCAGGGTTCAGTACCCACTATAGAGCAGGGTTCAGTAGCCAGAGCAGAGCAGAGCAGGGTTCAGTAGCCAGAGCAGTGCAGGGTTCAGTACCCAGTATAGAGCAGGGTTCAGTACCCACTACAGAGCAGGGTTCAGTAGCCCGAGCAGAGCAGAGCAGAGCAGGGTTCAGTAGCCAGTATAGAGCAGGGGCAGGGTTCAGTACCCAGTATAGAGCAGGGTTCAGTACCCAGTATAGAGCAGGGTTCAGGACCCACTACAGAGCAGGGCTCAGTAGCCAGAGCAGAGCAGAGCAGGGTTCAGTAACCAGAGCAGAGCAGAGCAGGGTTCAGTAGCCAGAGCAGAGCAGAGCAGGGTTCAGTAGCCAGAGCAGAGCAGGGTTCAGTACCCAGTATAGAGCAGGGTTCAGTACCCACTACATAGCAGGGTTCAGTAGCCAGAGCAGAGCAGGGTTCAGTAGCCAGAGCAGAGCAGTGCAAGGTTCAGTAGCCAGAGGAGAGCAGGGTTCAGTAGCCAGAGCAGAGCAGAGCAGGGTTCAGTACCCAGTATAGAGCAGTGTTCAGTACCCACTACAGAACAGGGTTCAGTAGCCAGAGCAGAGCAGGGTTCAGTACCCACTACAGAGCAGGGTTCAGTAGCCAGAGCAGAGCAGGGTTCAGTAGCTAGAGCAGAGCAGAGCAGGGTTCAGTAGCCAGAGCAGGGTTCAGTAGCCAGACCAGAGCAGGGTTCAGTAGCCACTACAGAGCAGAGCGGGGTTCAGTAGCCAGAGCAGGGCTCAGTAGCCAGAGCAGAGCAGGGTTCAGTAGCCAGAGTAGAGCAGGGTTCAGTAGCCAGAGCAGGGTTCAGTAGCCAGAGCAGGATTCAGTAGACAGAGCAGAGCAGGGTTCAGTAGCCAGAGCAGAGCAGGGTTCAGTAGCCAGAGCAGAGCAGAGCATGGTTCAGTAGCCACTACAGAGCAGGGTTGATACGGCAACATACTATTGAGTAGGATACTAAAATACAGATGACCTTGATTTGGAAAGAAAGCATTCACAGAAATGGAGATGAAAAGTAATTGTCATTTTTGAGGAGTCTAATGGAGGACTATATTTGTGATAAGGAGCTGCCTGGAGCAACAGCCTCAGTCTCCACTCTGCCCTGTGCTCCAGGGAAATACAAGGTAATACAATACCCATACAAGAGCACAGAGTAGTGCTACGGACCGTTACCATGGAAGCAGAACAGTCACAGAACACATCCGTTATGTAGTACCACCAACTAGCCAAATGCTGCAGACTCTATGGAAAGAACACAACTATGAAGTAGCCAATAACTGTCTGTGTGAAGTCCAAGTTAATTTCTAATAGGGTTGGGTGGTATACTGTATACAGTGTACCATATCTCAGGGTATTTCAAAATACCACCAGTATGATTTTACAATACCATCAATGCTGTTTTTGTTGATATAAACATTAATATTAGTTATTGTTAAATAAATACCTGCAGTAAGTTGTGCTCCAGGTAATAGATAAAGCATATTGCATTCAACATTTCACCTGGTAGATCATTTTATATTACGAAGCTTACCAGTACTAGTTATCTAAAACAGCAGATTGAACCAGTCACCTGTGTTTGTTTACAAAGAAGCACAACGAGCGAAATGTGAGCTGTGTAAGAGAGGTGAATCACTCCGGCAGCCCCACTTAAGAGAGGTGAATCACTCCGGCAGCCCCACTTAAGAGAGGTGAATCAGTCCTGCAGCCCCACTTAAGAGAGGTGAATCACTCCGGCAGGCCCACTTAAGAGAGATGAATCACTCCGGCAGCCCCACTTAAGAGAGATGAATCACTCCGGCAGCCCCACTTAAGAGAGGTGAATCAGTCCTGCAGCCCCACTTAAGAGAGGTGAATCACTCCGGCAGGCCCACTTAAGAGAGGTGAATCACTCCGGCAGCCCCACTTAAGAGAGGTGAATCACTCCGGCAGCCCCACTTAAGAGAGGTGAATCACTCCGGCAGCCCCACTTAAGAGAGGTGAATCACTCCGGCAGGCCCACTTAAGACACCTGTTGTATAGTTTAAGGTCGACACCTGTTTCTAGTGCAGGGTTGGATACATCATCTCCACTTGGCCAGCCTGTCATTTTTGTCCCAGTCCTCATCGAATACCCTGGCAGTACCGCTGTCCTAAACACTCAGACACCACCCTGGTCTGTTATTGGGCCATCACATCATGGCTGGCTGGCTGGCTGGCTGGCTGGCTGGCTGGCTGGCTGTCCTAATGAAGTTATTTTCGGCTTTGGCTACATCTATGACCATTAAAATATCAAAATGCTTTCTTTTTGTTGACCAGTGCCTGGAGGTTTTGGTGAAGTATCTGAGTGGTTGGTGATGTTGCTTCTGAAGTTGAGAAGTCCCAGTTACCTGCTAGATGGCTAATTCATATCAGAGAACATCTAGTGTGACAGGACAGGGAGGGAAACAACATGGTGGATAGATATGGCTGCTGTCCTATCAGAGAACATCTAGTGTGACAGGACAGGGAGGGTAACAACACGGTGGATAGATATGGCTGCTGTCCTATCAGAGAACATCTAGTGTGACAGGACAGGGAGGAAAACAACATGGTGGATAGATACGGCTGCTGTCCTATCAGAGAACATCTAGTGTGACAGGACAGGGAGGGTAACAACATGGTGGATAGATACGGCTGCTGTCCTATCAGAGAACATCTAGTGTGACAGGACAGGGAGGGTAACAACATGGTGGATAGATATGGCTGCTGTCCTATCAGAGAACATCTAGTGTGACAGGACAGGGAGGGTAACAACATGGTGGATAGATATGGCTGCTGTCCTACTTCATAACCACCAAGGATGGAGGGGTTGATGGATGGAGTAAAGGTGGAGGAGAGGCACCAAGGAAGCCAGTCTGACAGCCTGTTTGGGTGAGGCAGAGGGAGGGATGGAGAGAAGGAGGAGGAGGAGAGGAGTCTGTCTGTTTGGGCGAGGTTAGAAGGATGGGTAGATGGATGGATGGAGGGATGGAGGGGTGGAGGGAGGGAGGGAGGGAGGGAGGGAGGCAGGGAGGGAGGGAGGGAGGGAGGGAGGGAGGGAGGGGTCTGTCTGTTTGGGCGAGGTCAGCTCCAGTCCCCTGCTGGTATTCAGCCAGCTATCTCCTAGGCAACTGACATGAGCCACAAATAGAACACCACCACACTGAATCCCTACGCCGCACCGTGCCACACCAGACCTACACACTCAGATCCTTCCACCATGACAGATAACGCCTGGCAATAACACAGAGACCGGTCCACATCCGCCACACCTAACACATTACATCATCACTCATTCATCAACATGACGGCCTTCTAAAGTCCTTCCTTCACAGCGGCGGGAAGGGGGGATGGGGTGGGGAGGGGGGGTGAGGCGGGGTGAGGTGGGGAGGGGGCGTGAGGCGGGGTGAGGCGGGGAGGGGGGTGAGGCGGGGAGGGGGGTGAGGCGGGGTGGGGGGTGAGGCGGGACGAGGCGGGGAAGGGGGGTGAGGCGGGACGAGGCGGGGAGGAGGGGTGAGGCGGGGTGAGGCGGGGAGGGGGGTGAGGCGGGGTGAGGCAGGGAGGGGGGTGAGGCGGGGTGGGGGGTGAGGCGGGACGAGGCGGGAGGGGGGGTGAGGTGAGGTGGGGATATGTCTATCCATCCATCCATCCACTGAGATGGAAACATCAGCCACTTCTCAGCAGTAACCAACACAACACCCACTCAATATCTGTTCTGTCTCCGATGTGAACATGTCAGTCTAATGAAACTCTAGTTCTGTCTCCAATATGAACATGTCAGTCTAATGAAACTCTAGCTACCTTCACAATGAATACAGGTCAGTAGATGGAGAGATATAACCCCATTCTGTAAATCTATCAACAACATCAAATCACTGGTCACTTTAGCTTGGAATCACTGGCCCCTTTAATAATGGAACACTGGCCCCTTTAATAATGGAACACTGGTCACTTTGAAAATGGAACACTGGTCACTTTAATAATGGAACACTGGTCACTTTAATAATGGAACACTGGTCACTTTAATAATGGAACACTAGTCACTTTAATAATGGAACACTAGTCACTTTAATAATGGAACACTAATATCTACTGTACTGTTGGCGCAGGTATGTGACCAATAGATATTACTGTACTGTTGGAGCAGGTATGTGACCAATAGATATTGCTGTACTGTTGGAGCAGGTATGTGACCAATAGATATTACTGTACTGTTGGAGCAGGTATGTGACCAATAGATATTACTGTACTGTTGGAGCAGGTATGTGACCAATAGATATTACTGTTGGAGCAGGTATGTGACCAATAGATATTACTGTTGGAGCAGGTATGTGACCAATAGATATTACTGTACTGTTGGAGCAGATATGTAACCAATAGATATTACTGTACTGTTGGAGCAGGTATGTGACCAATAGATATTACTGTTGGAGCAGGTATGTGACCAATAGATATTACTGTACTGTTGGAGCAGCTATGTGACCAATAGATATTACTGTACTGTTGGAGCAGGTATGTGACCAATAGATATTACTGTACTGTTAGAGCAGGTATGTGACCAATAGATATTACTGTACTGTTGGAGCAGCTATGTGACCAATAGATATTACTGTACTGTTGGAGCAGGTATGTGACCAATATATATTACTGTACTGTTGGAGCAGGTATGTAACCAATATATATTACTGTTGGAGCAGGTATGTGACCAATATATATTACTGTACTGTTGGAGCAGATATGTAACCAATAGATATTACTGTCGGAGCAGCTATGTGACCAATATATATTACTGTACTGTTGGAGCAGGTATGTAACCAATAGATAGTACTGTACTGTTGGAGCAGATATGTAACCAATAGATATTACTGTACTGTTGGAGCAGATATGTGACCAATAGATATTACTGTACTGTTGGAGCAGGTATGTGACCAATAGATATTACTGTACTGTTGGAGCAGATATGTAACCAATAGATATTACTGTACTGTTGGAGCAGGTATGTGACCAATAGATATTACTGTACTGTTGGAGCAGGTATGTGACCAATAGATATTACTGTTGGAGCAGGTATGTGACCAATATATATTACTGTACTGTTGGAGCAGCTATGTGACCAATAGATATTACTGTACTGTTGGAGCAGGTATGTGACCAATAGATATTACTGTTGGAGCAGGTATGTGACCAATATATATTACTGTACTGTTGGAGCAGAAATGTAACCAATAGATATTACTGTCGGAGCAGCTATGTGACCAATATATATTACTGTACTGTTGGAGCAGATATGTAACCAATATATATTACTGTTGGAGCAGCTATGTGACCAATAGATATTACCGTACTGTTGGAGCAGGTATGTGACCAATAGATATTACTG
The DNA here is from genome assembly GCF_013265735.2 of Oncorhynchus mykiss. Classification (NCBI taxonomy): domain Eukaryota; kingdom Metazoa; phylum Chordata; class Actinopteri; order Salmoniformes; family Salmonidae; genus Oncorhynchus; species Oncorhynchus mykiss. The sequence goes on from NW_023493660.1 coordinate 619,331, forward strand.
TACTGTTGGAGCAGGTATGTGACCAATATATGTTACTGTACTGTTGGAGCAGAAATGTAACCAATAGATATTACTGTCGGAGCAGCTATGTGACCAATATATATTACTGTACTGTTGGAGCAGATATGTAACCAATATATATTACTGTTGGAGCAGGTATGTGACCAATAGATATTACCGTACTGTTGGAGCAGGTATGTGACCAATAGATATTACTGTACTGTTGGAGCAGGTATGTGACCAATATATATTACTGTACTGTTGGAGCAGGTATGTGACCAATAGATATTACTGTTGGAGCAGGTATGTGACCAATAGATACTACTGTTGGAGCAGGTATGTGACCAATAGATATTACTGTTGGAGCAGGTATGTGACCAATAGATATTACTGTACTGTTGGAGCAGCTATGTGACCAATATATATTACTGTACTGTTGGAGCAGGTATGTGACCAATATATATTACTGTTGGAGCAGGTATGTGACCAATAGATACTACTGTTGGAGCAGGTATGTGACCAATAGATATTACTGTTGGAGCAGGTATGTGACCAATATATATTACTGTACTGTTGGAGCAGCTATGTGACCAATAGATATTACTGTACTGTTGGAGCAGGTATGTGACCAATAGATATTACTGTACTGTTGGAGCAGGTATGTAACCAATGGATAGTACTGTACTGTTGGAGCAGATATGTAACCAATAGATATTACTGTACTGTTGGAGCAGATATGTGACCAATAGATATTACTGTACTGTTGGAGCAGGTATGTAACCAATAGATATTACTGTTGGAGCAGGTATGTAACCAATAGATATTACTGTTGGAGCAGGTATGTGACCAATAGATATTACTGTACTGTTGGAGCAGATATGTAACCAATAGATATTACTGTTGGAGCAGCTATGTGACCAATATATATTACTGTTGGAGCAGGTATGTGACCAATAGATATTACTGTTGGAGCAGGTATGTGACCAATATATATTACTGTTGGAGCGGGTATGTGACCAATAGATATTACTGTTGGAGCAGGTATGTGACCAATAGATATTACTGTACTGTTGGAGCAGCTATGTGACCAATAGATATTACTGTACTGTTGGAGCAGCTATGTGACCACCTCTATGATGTGAGCCTCTATGATGTGATGTGATCCTCTATGTGATGTGAACCTCTGTGATGTGAACCTCTATGATGTGATCCTCTATGATGTGATCTTCTATGATTTGATGTGATCCTCTATGATGTGATGTGATCCTCTATGATGTGATCCTCTATGATGTGATCCTGTATGCTGTGATGTGATCATATATGATGTGATGTGAACCTCTATGATGTGATGTGATCCTCTATAATGTGATGTGAGCGTCTATGATGTGATCCTCTATGATGTGATCCTCTATGATGTGAACCTCTATGATGTGAGGTGATCCTAATCCATGTTAAAGTGCCAGTTCTCCAGATTGATACAGGAGACTGCAGTTTGTGACATATTGCAAGGACAATACCAGGAGGACAAGATCTTCAACCAGAGGGTACTTCTCAACTCCATTTAGGGACACCACATTTTAGTCCAGACATCTTTTTCAGTCAGAGGGGTAACTGACTACTGTCATAAACCTCACCTAGTCAGAGAGGGAACTGAGTACTGACTGTCATAAACCTAACCTAGTCAGAGAGGGAACTGAGTACTGACTGTCATCAACCTAACCTAGTCAGAGAGGGAACTGACTACTGACTTAAACCTAACCTAGTCAGAGAGGGAACTGAGTACTGACTGTGATAAACCTCACCTAGTCAGAGAGGGAACTGACTACTGTTATAAACCTAATCTAGTCAGAGAGGGAACTGACTACTGTTATAAACCTAACCTAGTCAGAGAGGGAACTGACTACTGTCATAAACCTAACCTAGTCAGAGAGGGAACTGACTACTGACTGTCATAAACCTAATCTAGTCAGAGAGGGAACTGAGTACTGACATAAACCTAACCTAGTCAGAGAGGGAACTGACTACTGACATCAACCTAACCTAGTCAGAGAGGGAACTGACTACTGTCATAAACCTAACCTAGTCAGAGAGGGAACTGACTACTGACTGTCATAAACCTAATCTAGTCAGAGAGGGAACTGAGTACTGACATAAACCTAACCTAGTCAGAGAGGGAACTGACTGTCATAAACCTAACCTAGTCAGAGAGGGAACTGACTACTGTTATAAACCTAACCTAGTCAGAGAGGGAACTGACTACTGTCATAAACCTAACCTAGTCAGAGAGGGAACTGAGTACTGACATAAACCTAACCTAGTCAGAGAGGAAACTGACTACTGTCATAAACCTAACCTAGTCAGAGAGGGAACTGACTACTGACTGTCATAAACCTAATCTAGTCAGAGAGGGAACTGAGTACTGACATAAACCTAACCTAGTCAGAGAGGGAACTGACTACTGTCATAAACCTAACCTAGTCAGAGAGGGAACTGAGTACTGACATAAACCTAACCTAGCCAGAGAGGGAACTGACTACTGTTATAAACCTAACCTAGTCAGAGAGGGAACTGAGTACTGACTGTCATAAACCTAACCTAGTCAGAGAGGAAACTGACTACTGTCATAAACCTAACCTAGTCAGAGAGGAAACTGACTACTGACTGTCATCAACCTAACCTAGTCAGAGAGGGAACTGACTACTGACTCTCATAAACCTAACCTAGTCAGAGAGGAAACTGACTACTGTCATAAACCTAACCTAGTCAGAGAGGAAACTGACTACTGTCATAAACCTAATCTAGTCAGAGAGGGAACTGAGTACTGACTGTCATCAACCTAACCTAGTCAGAGAGGGAACTGACTACTGACTCTCATAAACCTAACCTAGTCAGAGAGGGAACTGACTACTGTCATAAACCTAACCTAGTCAGAGAGGGAACTGAGTATTGTCATCAACCTAACCTAGTCAGAGAGGGAACTGACTACTGACTCTCATAAACCTAACCTAGTCAGAGAGGGAACTGACTACTGTCATCAACCTAACCTAGTCAGAGAGGGAACTGACTACTGTCATAAACCTAATCTAGTCAGAGAGGGAACTGAGTACTGACTGTCATCAACCTAACCTAGTCAGAGAGGGAACTGACTACTGACTCTCATAAACCTAACCTAGTCAGAGAGGGAACTGAGTACTGACTGTCATAAACCTAACCTAGTCAGAGAGGGAACTGACTACTGTCATAAACCTAACCTAGTCAGAGAGGGAACTGAGTATTGTCATCAACCTAACCTAGTCAGAGAGGGAACTGACTACTGACTCTCATAAACCTAACCTAGTCAGAGAGGGAACTGACTACTGTCATCAACCTAACCTAGTCAGAGAGGGAACTGACTGTCATAAACCTAACCTAGTCAGAGAGGGAACTGAGTACTGACTGTCATCAACCTAACCTAGTCAGAGAGGGAACTGACTACTGACATCAACCTAACCTAGTCAGAGAGGGAACTGACTGTCATAAACCTAACCTAGTCAGAGAGGGAACTGAGTACTGACTGTCATCAACCTAACCTAGTCAGAGAGGGAACTGACTACTGACATCAACCTAACCTAGTCAGAGAGGGAACTGAGTACTGTCATAAACCTAATCTAGTCAGAGAGGGAACTGAGTATTGTCATAAACCTAACCTAGTCAGAGAGGGAACTGACTACTGACTCTCATAAACCTAACCTAGTCAGAGAGGGAACTGACTACTGTCATCAACCTAACCTAGTCAGAGAGGGAACTGACTACTGACTCTCATAAACCTAACCTAGTCAGAGAGGGAACTGACTACTGTCATCAACCTAACCTAGTCAGAGAGGGAACTGACTGTCATAAACCTAACCTAGTCAGAGAGGGAACTGAGTACTGTCATAAACCTAACCTAGTCAGAGAGGGAACTGAGTACTGACTGTCATAAACCTAACCTAGTCAGAGAGGGAACTGACTACTGACATCAACCTAACCTAGTCAGAGAGGGAACTGAGTACTGACTGTCATCAACCTAACCTAGCCAGAGAGGGAACTGAGTACTGACTGTCATAAACCTAACCTAGTCAGAGAGGGAACTGAGTACTGACATAAACCTAACCTAGTCAGAGAGGGAACTGAGTACTGACATAAACCTAACCTAGTCAGAGAGGGAACTGACTACTGTCATAAACCTAACCTAGTCAGAGAGGGAACTGACTACTGTCATAAACCTAACCTAGTCAGAGAGGGAACTGAGTACTGACTGTCATCAACCTAACCTAGTCAGAGAGGGAACTGACTACTGACATCAACCTAACCTAGTCAGAGAGGGAACTGAGTACTGACATAAACCTAATCTAGTCAGAGAGGGAACTGACTACTGTCATAAACCTAATCTAGTCAGAGAGGGAACTGACTACTGACATAAACCTAACCTAGTCAGAGAGGGAACTGAGTACTGAAATAAACCTAACCTAGTCAGAGAGGGAACTGAGTATTGTCATAAACCTAACCTAGTCAGAGAGGGAACTGACTACTGACTCTCATAAACCTAACCTAGTCAGAGAGGGAACTGACTACTGTCATCAACCTAACCTAGTCAGAGAGGGAACTGACTACTGACTCTCATAAACCTAACCTAGTCAGAGAGGGAACTGAGTACTGTCATCAACCTAACCAAGTCAGAGAGGGAACTGACTACTGACATCAACCTAACCTAGTCAGAGAGGGAACTGACTGTCATAAACCTAACCTAGTCAGAGAGGGAACTGAGTACTGACTGTCATCAACCTAACCTAGTCAGAGAGGGAACTGACTACTGACATAAACCTAATCTAGTCAGAAAGGGAACTGACTACTGAAATAAACCTAATCTAGTCAGAGAGGGAACTGAGTACTGAAATAAACCTAATCTAGTCAGAGAGGGAACTGAGTACTGAAATAAACCTAATCTAGTCAGAGAGGGAACTGAGTACTGAAATAAACCTAATCTAGTCAGAGAGGGAACTGAGTACTGAAATAAACCTAACCTAGTCAGAGAGGGAACTGAGTACTGTCATCAACCTAACCTAGTCAGAGAGGGAACTGACTACTGACTGTCATAAACCTAACCTAGTCAGAGAGGAAACTGACTACTGTCATAAACCTAACCTAGTCAGAGAGGGAACTGAGTACTGACATAAACCTAACCTAGTCAGAGAGGGAACTGAGTACTGACTGTCATCAACCTAACCTAGTCAGAGAGGGAACTGACTACTGACTGTCATAAACCTAACCTAGTCAGAGAGGGAACTGACTACTGTCATAAACCTAACCTAGTCAGAGAGGGAACTGAGTACTGACATAAACCTAATCTAGTCAGAGAGGGAACTGAGTACTGACATAAACCTAACCTAGTCAGAGAGGGAACTGAGTACTGACTGTCATCAACCTAACCTAGTCAGAGAGGGAACTGACTACTGACTGTCATAAACCTAACCTAGTCAGAGAGGGAACTGACTACTGTCATAAACCTAACCTAGTCAGAGAGGGAACTGACTACTGTCATAAACCTAACCTAGTCAGAGAGGGAACTGAGTACTGACATAAACCTAACCTAGTCAGAGAGGGAACTGAGTACTGACATAAACCTAATCTAGTCAGAGAGGGAACTGACTACTGACTGTCATAAACCTAACCTAGTCAGAGAGGGAACTGACTACTGACATCAACCTAACCTAGTCAGAGAGGGAACTGACTACTGACATCAAACTAACCTAGTCAGAGAGGGAACTGAGTACTGACATAAACCTAACCTAGTCAGAGAGGCAACTGAGTACTGACATCAACCTAACCTAGTCAGAGAGGGAACTGACTACTGTCATAAACCTAACCTAGTCAGAGAGGGAACTGACTACTGACTGTCATAAACCTAACCTAGTCAGAGAGGAAACTGACTACTGACATCAAACTAACCTAGTCAGAGAGGGAACTGACTACTGACTGTCATAAACCTAACCTAGTCAGAGAGGGAACTGACTACTGTCATAAACCTAACCTAGTCAGAGAGGGAAATGAGTACTGACTGTGATATTACTGAAATGCAGGAGAAGGAGAAGAGGGCATTTCCTTCCAGAACATGACCCATCGTCATTAGGTTAAATCAACTGTACAGATTGACAGAGTGCTTTCCAAAGGGCTCCCTATTCCCTAAATAGGGCACTACTTAATGCTACAGTCCTATTCCCTAAATAGACCCATAGGGAATAGTTTGCCATTTGGGCCACTGACAGAATGGCAGGAGAACACAGAGGAAGACGAGGGAAGGCGATCTCGTTGTGCTGAAAACAACCAAGTACACACAGCAACACAATGCCAGGGGCTGGTAACTCACCAGGCATGAAATTCTGTTAAACTGTTCTCCAGTGAACTAGGGCAACTAGCTAACACAGTTCCTTCTTGTACTGAGACTGGTATAAAGTCTCATAAGGACAGGGTTTCTACCAGTCTAGATAACACAGTTCCTTACTGTACTGAGACTGGTATAAAGTCTCATAAGGACAGGGTTTCTACCAGTCTAGATAACACAGTTCCTTCTTGTACTGAGACTGGTATAAAGTCTCATAAGGACAGGGTTTCTACCAGTCTAGATAACACAGTTCCTTACTGTACTGAGACTGGTATAAAGTCTCATAAAGATAGGGTTTCTACCAGTCTAGATAACACAGTTCCTTACTGTACTGAGACTGGTATAAAGTCTCATAAGGACAGGGTTTCTACCAGTCTAGATAAGACAGTTCCTTACTGTACTGAGACTGGTATAAATGCCTCATAAGGACAGGGTTTCTACCAGTCTAGATAACACAGTTCCTTACTGTACTGAGACTGGTATAAAGGCCTCATAAGGACAGGGTTTCTACCAGTCTCACATCCGTCTTTCCTCTGTGTTGAAACGTACTAATCACAACAACAGTTCTTATTAACTCTTATAATAACCTCTTAACTCTTGTAATAACCTCTTAACTCTTGTAATAACCTCATATTAATCACAACAACAGTTCTTATTAACTCTTATAATAACCTCTTATTAACTCTTATAATTGTGACCTGACTAACACACAACAAGTCTTCTCTAACAGCTCTTATTAGAAGCTGTTATTATCCACACAGCAGGTCAACAGCTATCACATGGAGGCCTGCAGACACCCCAGCATGGGGTAGCACCTGCTGCACTTCATCAGGGCTTCTGCTGAGTCCCTGGAACCCCATTAAATCATTAAAGACTCCAGCCACCCAGATCATAGACTGTTCTCTCTGCTGAGTCCCTGGAACCTCATTAAATCATTAAAGACTCCAGCCACCCAGATCATAGACTGTTCCCTCTGCTGAGTCCCTGGAACCCCATTAAATCATTAAAGACTCCAGCCACCCAGATCATAGACTGTTCTCTCTGCTGAGTCCCTGGAACCTCATTAAATCATTAAAGACTCCAGCCACCCAGATCATAGACTGTTCTCTCTGCTTCTGCTGAGTCTCTGGAACTCCACAATGTGGAGCAGAAGGCAAACAGCCATATGATGAAGCAACAGGTGGACCCAGAGGAATAAACATGTATGACAGCCTTTAGCACCAGGAACCGTAAGCACCACTAGTTCCCCCTACAGCGGTCTGCAACTCTCCTCATGATATCTCAATGTGGAGTCTCAACACAAACTACATCACAAAGAACACAGCCGGTATTCCCTCCTCTGCTCAGATCACTACATAACTAACAACAACTCAGAATTAGTACTGAATAGCAAGTAGCCATCTCTCTCAGGCAGCGACCCAACGCATTGACACCAGGCTCTCTTCTATCTCAACTCCAACACACCAGTCTCACTGTTTACTGCTGCCCTAGAGAGAACATGTCTTTACTCCTACAGACTAGTCTCTGTTTACTGCTGCCCTAGAGAGAACATGTCTTTACTCCTACAGACTAGTCTCTGTTTACTGCTGCCCTAGAGAGAACATGTCTTTATTCCTACAGACTAGTCTCTGTTTACTGCTGCCCTAGAGAGAACATGTCTTTACTCCTACAGACTAGTCTCTGTTTACTGCTGCCCTAAAGAGAACATGTCTTTATTCCTACAGACTAGTCTCTGTTTACTGCTGCCCTAGAGAGAACATGTCTTTACACCTACAGACTAGTCTAGGTTTACTGCTGCCCTAGAGAGAACATGTCTTTATTCCTACAGACTAGTCTCTGTTTACTGCTGCCCTAGAGAGAACATGTCTTTATTCCTACAGACTAGTCTCTGTTTACTGCTGCCCTAGAGAGAACATGTCTTTATTCCTACAGACTAGTCTCTGTTTACTGCTGCCCTAGAGAGAACATGTCTTTCGTTACCTTCTTTCCTTTCTTCTTGCGGTGAGCAGCCGTCTTCCCAGAGTCCTTCTCCTTGGCTTCCTCACTCATGTCGCTGTGTGCGCTCCTCCGCTAATTAATCCAGCATGAAGACTAGAGCAGGGCTACTGTCAGACATGTCCATTCAGAGAGGAGAGGTGGCCAGCTGGTTGATCGAGAGGTTGAGGAGCTCTCTCTAGCTCTCTTTCTCTCACTCAATCACTCACTCATACAAAACAACTCTCTCTCTCAGCTCCACTTCCTCTGTTCTCGCTCTGCATCCCTCTTTCTCCCACACACTCCACAAGTTAGAGTGTCAGAGCAGCAACAGGCAGGAGAATCAAATAAATTAATATTCCTGAGAATCAATAATCCGTGGGCTCAGTATCTCTCTCCGCGTGGTGGTTGGTTGGCTGTTGGCCGCTGCTGCCTTCCAGCCCACACCTGTATAGACCTACACTGTTGCCTTCCAGCCCACACCTCTATAGACCTACACTGCTGCCTTCCAGCCCACACCTCTATAGGCCTACACTGCTGCCTTCCAGCCCACACCTCTATAGGCCTACACTGCTTCCTTCCAGCCCACACCTCTATAGGCCTACACTGCTGCCTTCCAGCCCACACCTCTATAGGCCTACACTGCTGCCTTCCAGCCCACACCTCTATAGGCCTACACTGCTGCCTTCCATCCCACACCTCTCTAGGCCTACACTGCTGCCTTCCAGCCCACACCTCTATAGGCCTACACTGCTGCCTTTCAGCCCACACCTGTATAGACCTACACTGTTGCTCCACTCTGTCTCTCTATAGACATACTCTGTTGCTCCACTCTGTATGTCTATAGACCTACTCTGTTGCTCCACTATGTCTGTCTATAGACCTACTCTGTTGCTCCACTCTGTCTGTCTATAGACCTACTCTGTTGCTCCACTATGTCTGTCTATAGACCTACTCTGTTGCTCCACTCTGTCTGTCTATAGACCTACTCTGTCGCTCTGAGCCTCACAGTCTAAATGGTACTGATGGAAGATCGCTTTCTCTCTCAGCTGAAGGGAGGCAGAGAGAGAGAGAGAGAGAGAGAGAGAGAGAGAGAGAGAGAGAGCGAGAGCAAGATATGGAGGGAAAGAGAGAGAGAGATAGAGAGGGAGGGGTGAGAAGGAGATTGTGAGGCACAATAAGGGTGATAAAGAGAGAGAGAGAGAGAGAGAGAGAGAGAGAGAGAGTGAAATACATCCACAGACAAAGAGTGACAGAGAAAAGTGAATGGTATAAGAGGTCTTTACTAGTGAATGGTAGATATGATATGTCTTTACTAGTGAATGGTAGATATGAGATGTCTTTACTAGTGAATGGTAGATATGAGAGGTCTTTACTAGTGAATGGTAGATATGAGATGTCTTTACTAGTGAATGGTAGATATGAGATGTCTTTACTAGTGAATGGTAGATAGCTGAGAGGTCTTTACTAGTGAATGGTAGATAGCTAAGAGGTCTTTACTAGTGAATGGTAGATAGCTGAGAGGTCTTTACTAGTGAATGGTAGATAGCTGAGAGGTCTTTACTAGTGAATGGTAGATATGGCCATAGCATCATGTCTTCCAGATCAGAAATAGTCATTTGACTGGGCCTGCCTGCCTGCCTGCCTGCCTGCCTGCCTGCCTGCCTGCGCCTGCCTGCCTGCCTGCCTGTCTGTCTGTCTGTCTGTCTGTCTGTCTGACAGACAGAGGACCCACCCTGACAGAGGCTGTGGCCCTGCTTGACCAGACAGACAGAGAGGACCCACCCTGACAGAGCGCCATAAGGCTGTGGTCAACAGTAGTCCACTACACTATAGAATGCATTTGGGACACAACCGGAGACTCATCACATGATGTTGTGTTATTAGGTGATGGTTTGACTCTACTGTTTGAATGAAATAAAGCTGTTGTACTACCCTCTCTCTGTGTTTCAACAGGAGCCTCACCAGTCTGCTCTCTGCTGGTGGATAGAAGTAAAGACATACAACCACACACAACAAGACGGAGGTAAACTGAGGCTGTTGTGTTGTGTTAAACAAAACCTATACTAATGAAGCATGGTGATGGTCAGGACAACTGATACCAAGCTGCTCTGAGGTCTCCAAAACACAGCTGTGGTCTGATGGGGGTGGATATTGTAGGGAACACTGTCAGTTTCTCTCCCTCACTCTGGAAAGAACAACCATACTGTCGCCCCGGAGTGTCTGTGCTCCTGTTGGCCTCAATATGTTGTGACAGGGGTGTAGGAGCAGTGTAGCTTGGTGGACAGCCTCAGTTGTTTCATTCCCAGGCTGACAGCTCATCAGGACCAATGGACCTCTGTCCATGACTGTGTCCCAAAATGGAACCCGATCTTTTGGTCAAAAGTAACACACTATGTAGGAAATAGGGGCTTATTTGGAACGCAGGTTAAATCCCCACGAATGCTGCCTCCAGACCCTCCTACCAGGATGCACCAGGAGCCACCAGTAACATGATCAACTAGTCCACCATGTCTGTGTTGTAGACTGAACATGGATCTGACTAGACTAGAGGTCGATCGATTAATCGGAATGGCCGATTTCAAGTTTTCATAACAATTGGAAATCGTTATTTTGGGCCGATTTGCTGATTTATTTTAATTTTTATACCTTTATTTAATCTTTATTTAACTAGGCAAGTCCGTTAAGAACACATTCTTATTTTCAATGACGGCCTAGGAACGGTGGGTTAACTGGCCTAGGAACAGATTTTCACCTTGTCAGCTCGGGGGATCCAATCTTGCAACCTTACAGTCAACTAATCCAACGCAATAACGACCTGCCTCTCTCTCGTTGCACTCCACAAGGAGACTGCCTGTTACGCGAATGCAGTAAGCCAAGGTAAGTTGCTAGCTAGCATTAAACGTATCTTATAAAAAACAATACATCTTAACATAATCACTAGTTAACGACACATGGTTGATGATATTACTAGATATTATCTAGCGTGTCCTGCGTTGCATATAATCTGACTGAGCATACAAGTATATCTAAGTATCTGACTGAGCGGTGATAGGCAGAAGCAGGTGCACAAACATTCATTCAAACAGCACTTTCGTGTGTTTTGCCAGCAGCGCTTCGTTGTGCGTCAAGCATTGCGCTGTTTATGACTTCAAGCCTATCAACTCCCGAGATGAGGCTGGTGTAACCGAAGTGAAATGGCTAGCTAGTTAGCGCGCGCTAATAGCGTATCAAACGTCACTCGCTCTGAGCCTTCTAGTAGTTGTTCCCCTTGCTCTGCATGGGTAACGCTGCTTCTATGGTGACAGTTGTCGTTTTGTTGCTGGTTCGAGACCAGGGAGGAGCGATGAGAGGGACGGAATCTATACTGTTACACTGACAATACTAAAGTGCCTATAAGAACATCCAATAGTCAAAGGTTAATGAAATACAAATGGTATAGAGGGAAATAGTCCTATAATTCCTATAATAACTACAACCTAAAACTTCTTACCTGGGAATATTGAAGACTAATGTTAAAAGGAACCACCAGCTTTCATATGTTTTCATGTTCTGAGCAAGGAACTGAAACGTTAGCTTTCTTACATAGAACATATTGCACTTTTACTTTCTTCTCCAACACTTTGTTTTCACATTATTTAAACCAAATTGAACATGTTTCATTATCTACTTGAGGCTAAATTGATTTTATTGATGTATTATATTAAGTTAAAATAAGTGTTCATTCAGTATTGTTGTAATAGTCATTATTACAAATACATTTTAAAAAATTTAATTGGACGATTAATCGGTATCGGCTTTTTTGGTTCTCCAATAATCGGTATCGGCGTTGAAAAATCATAATCGGTCGACCTCTAGTTTCCTCCCGCAATAAACACCCGCATTTTAAGCCCCGCCTACACAAACGTGTGATTTGTTGGGGGGGGAAAAAAAGAACAAATCGGCAATTGTTATGAAAACTTGAAATCGTCCCTAATTAATCGGCCATTCAGATTAATGGGTCGACCTCTGGAGGAAACCCATCTGTCTAGAGAAACTATGCAGTACACAATTCACTGCAACTTTTTGATGTGAAGCAGAAGGCTTGAATGTTGGACTGGAAGTTGTAGAGTGACGAAAGTGACTGAGCTATCAGCACCACTGAGGCGGCAGGTTATGCAAAGGCCCAATGCAGTCGTTTTCATATCAATATCAAAAGACAAAAACCCCCGATAATGCAGTCCTGCAGGAAAACTGCATGTAGACTTCACTGGGCCTTTACAGTAAAGCACCCAGAACAGAGACGTCAAATCCCAGAAACAAAATACTGCATTTTTATTCAAATAAACAAACAAACAACAGGTCTATTCAACCTCCTCTTCACCAGCAACTCTTTTCAAGTGGTATTTGCTTTAGGAAGAGGACAGGGCAGAGAGGTCTGCAAACAGGGACACGCAGCATCTCCTCCATAATAACAATCAATATGACATCTGTAGACTTGTACATTATACTGCACTAGTCATTGAAAAGTCCATGAGGAAATCATCAGCATTAATAAGTGATGTAAATTAGTGTGTTGGCAGAGGTCTGTCCTAGCACTGTGCACTGTGTTCCTTTCAGGGTGATGAGGAATGGAACATGGCCACTATAAACACCAGCTATACTGTATATAGACTACAGTCTCTGGGTCAACTCACTATAAACACCAACTATACTGTATATAGACTACAGTCTCTGGGTCAACTCACTATAAACACCAGCTATACTGTATATAGACTACAGTCTCTGGGTCAACTCACTATAAACACCAGCTATACTGTATAAAGACTACAGTCTCTGGGTCAACTCACTATAAACACCAGCTATACTGTATATAGACTACAGTCTCTGGGTCAACTCACTATAAACACCAGCTATACTGTATATAGACTACAGTCTCTGGGTCAACTCACTATAAACACCAGCTATACTGTATAAAGACTACAGTCTCTGGGTCAACTCACTATAAACACCAGCTATACTGTATATAGACTACAGTCTCTGGGTCAACTCACTATAAACACCAGCTATACTGTATAAAGACTACAGTCTCTGGGTCAACTCACTATAAACACCAGCTATACTGTATATAGACTACAGTCTCTGGGTCAACTCACTATAAACACCAGCTATACTGTATATAGACTACAGTCTCTGGGTCAACTCACTATAAACACCAGCTATACTGTATATAGACTACAGTCTCTGGGTCAATTCACTATAAACACCAGCTATACTGTATATAGACTACAGTCTCTGGGTCAACTCACTATAAACACCAGCTATACTGTATATAGACTACAGTCTCTGGGTCAACTCACTATAAACACCAGCTATACTGTATAAAGACTACAGTCTCTGGGTCAACTCACTATAAAGACTACAGTCTCTGGGTCAACTCACTATAAACACCAGCTATACTGTATAAAGACTACAGTCTCTGGGTCAACTCACTATAAAGACTACAGTCTCTGGGTCAACTCACTATAAACACCAGCTATACTATATATAGACTACAGTCTCTGGGTCAACTCACTATAAAGACTGCAGTCTCTGGGTCAACTCACTATAAACACCAGCTATACTGTATATAGACTACAGTCTCTGGGTCAACTCACTATAAACACCAGCTATACTGTATATAGACTACAGTCTCTAGGTCAACTCACTATAAACACCAGCTATACTGTATATAGACTACAGTCTCTGGTTCAAGTCACTATAAACACCAGCTATACTGTATAAAGACTACAGTCTCTGGGTCAATTCACTATAAACACCAGCTATACTGTATATAGACTACAGTCTCTGGGTCAACTCACTATAAACACCAGCTATACTGTATATAGACTACAGTCTCTGGGTCAACTCACTATAAGGACTACAGTCTCTGGGTCAACTCACTATAAACACCAGCTATACTGTATAAAGACTACAGTCTCTGGGTCAACTCACTATAAACACCAGCTATACTATATATAGACTACAGTCTCTGGGTCAACTCACTATAAAGACTACAGTCTCTGGGTCAACTCACTATAAACACCAGCTATACTGTATAAAGACTACAGTCTCTGGGTCAACTCACTATAAACACCAGCTATACTGTATATAGACTACAGTCTCTGGGTCAACTCACTATAAACACCAGCTATACTGTATATAGACTACAGTCTCTGGGTCAACTCACTATAAACACCAGCTATACTATATATAGACTACAGTCTCTTGGTCAACTCACTATAAAGACTACAGTCTCTGGGTCAACTCACTATAAACACCAGCTATACTGTATATAGACTACAGTCTCTGGGTCAACTCACTATAAACACCAGCTATACTGTATATAGACTACAGTCTCTGGGTCAACTCACTATAAACACCAGCTATACTGTATATAGACTACAGTCTCTGGGTCAACTCACTATAAACACCAGCTATACTATATATAGACTACAGTATCTGGGTCAACTCACTATAAAGACTACAGTCTCTGGGTCAACTCACTATAAACACCAGCTATACTGTATAAAGACTACAGTCTCTGGGTCAACTCACTATAAACACCAGCTATACTGAAATAAGACTACAGTCTCTGGGTCAACTCACTATAAACACCAGCTATACTGTATAAAGACTACAGTCTCTGGGTCAACTCACTATAAACACCAGCTATACTGTATATAGACTACAGTCTCTGGGTCAACTCACTATAAACACCAGCTATACTGTATATAGACTACAGTCTCTGGGTCAACTCACTATAAACACCAGCTATACTGTATATAGACTACAGTCTCTGGTTCAAGTCACTATAAACACCAGCTATACTGTATAAAGACTACAGTCTCTGGGTCAACTCACTATAAACACCAGCTATACTGTATATAGACTACAGTCTCTGGGTCAACTCACTATAAACACCAGCTATACTGAAATAAGACTACAGTCTCTGGGTCAACTCACTATAAACACCAGCTATACTGTATAAAGACTACAGTCTCTGGGTCAACTCACTATAAACACCAGCTATACTATATATAGACTACAGTCTCTTGGTCAACTCACTATAAAGACTACAGTCTCTGGGTCAACTCACTATAAACAGCAGCTATACTGTATATAGACTACAGTCTCTGGGTCAACTCACTATAAACACCAGCTATACTGTATATAGACTACAGTCTCTGGGTCAACTCACTATAAACACCAGCTATACTATATATAGACTACAGTATCTGGGTCAACTCACTATAAAGACTACAGTCTCTGGGTCAACTCACTATAAACACCAGCTATACTGTATAAAGACTACAGTCTCTGGGTCAACTCACTATAAACACCAGCTATACTGAAATAAGACTACAGTCTCTGGGTCAACTCACTATAAACACCAGCTATACTGTATAAAGACAACAGTCTCTGGGTCAACTCACTATAAACACCAGCTATACTGTATATAGACTACAGTCTCTGGGTCAACTCACTATAAACACCAGCTATACTGTATATAGACTACAGTCTCTGGTTCAAGTCACTATAAACACCAGCTATACTGTATAAAGACTACAGTCTCTGGGTCAACTCACTATAAACACCAGCTATACTGAAATAAGACTACAGTCTCTGGGTCAACTCACTATAAACACCAGCTATACTATATATAGACTACAGTCTCTTGGTCAACTCACTATAAAGACTACAGTCTCTGGGTCAACTCACTATAAACACCAGCTATACTATATATAGACTACAGTCTCTTGGTCAACTCACTATAAAGACTACAGTCTCTGGGTCAACTCACTATAAACACCAGCTATACTGTATAAAGACAACAGTCTCTGGGTCAACTCACTATAAACACCAGCTATACTGTATATAGACTACAGTCTCTGGGTCAACTCACTATAAACACCAGCTATACTGTATATAGACTACAGTCTCTGGTTCAAGTCACTATAAACACCAGCTATACTGTATAAAGACTACAGTCTCTGGGTCAACTCACTATAAACACCAGCTATACTGAAATAAGACTACAGTCTCTGGGTCAACTCACTATAAACACCAGCTATACTGTATATAGACTACAGTCTCTGGGTCAACTCACTATAAACACCAGCTATACTGTATATAGACTACAGTCTCTGGGTCAACTCACTATAAACACCAGCTATACTATATAGACTACAGTATCTGGGTCAACTCACTATAAAGACTACAGTCTCTGGGTCAACTCACTATAAACACCAGCTATACTGTATAAAGACTACAGTCTCTGGGTCAACTCACTATAAACACCAGCTATACTGAAATAAGACTACAGTCTCTGGGTCAACTCACTATAAACACCAGCTATACTGTATAAAGACAACAGTCTCTGGGTCAACTCACTATAAACAGCAGCTATACTGTATATAGACTATAGTCTCTGGTTCAAGTCACTATAAACACCAGCTATACTGTATAAAGACTACAGTCTCTGGGTCAACTCACTATAAACACCAGCTATACTGAAATAAGACTACAGTCTCTGGGTCAACTCACTATAAACACCAGCTATACTGTATATAGACTACAGTCTCTCCTCTGTTGACTTTAGTTTATTTGTTGGTATAAAATAGACAAGTGAAAGACAAACAGTGCAGATGAAAATGTATGCAGGTTGGGAACCAACGAGGGCTTATATGAAAACCACAGACAAAAATCATAATAATCATAGTGTCCATGATGAAGAGGATAAACACTCCTTCAGTCTGTCCATGATGAAGAGGACAAACAACTATCATTCAGTCTGTCCATGATGAAGAGGATAATCTCTCCTTCAGTCTGTACATGATGAAGAGGATAAACAACTCTCCTTCAGTCTGTCCATGATGAAGAGGACACACAACTATCATTCAGTCTGTCCATGATGAAGAGGATAATCTCTCCTTCAGTCTGTCCATGATGAAAAGGACAAACAACTATCATTCAGTCTGTCCATGATGAAGAGGATAATCTCTCCTTCAGTCTGTACATGATGAAGAGGATAATCTCTCCTTCAGTCTGTACATGATGAAGAGGATAAACAAGTCTGTTGTTTGGAAGGGTTGAAATCCTTCCTTTAGATTAGCATTGAAGGGTTGAAATCCATCCTTTAGATTAGCATTGAAGGGTTGAAATCCATCCTTTAGATTAGCATTGAAGGGTTGAAATCCTTCCTTTAGATTAGCATTGAAGGGTTGAAATCCTTCCTTTAGATTAGCATTGAAGGGTTGAAATCCACCCTTTAGATTAGCATTGAAGGGTTGAAATCCATCCTTTAGATTAGCATTGAAGGGTTGAAATCCTTCCTTTAGATTAGCATTGAAGGGTTGAAATCCTTCCTTTAGACTTGCATTGAAGGGTTGAAATCCATCCTTTAGATTAGCATTGAAGGGTTGAAATCCTTCCTTTAGATTAGCATTGAAGGGTTGAAATCCACCCTTTAGATTAGCATTGAAGGGTTGAAATCCTTCCTTTAGATTAGCATTGAAGGGTTGAAATCCACCCTTTAGATTAGCATTGAAGAGTTGAAATCCACCCTTTAGATTAGCATTGAAGGGTTGAAATCCTTCCTTTAGATTAGCATTGAAGGGTTGAAATCCTTCCTTTAGATTAGCATTGAAGGGTTGAAATCCACCCTTTAGATTAGCATTGAAGGGTTGAAATCCACCCTTTAGATTAGCATTGAAGGGTTGAAATCCACCCTTTAGATTAGCATTGAAGGGTTGAAATCCACCCTTTAGATTAGCATTGAAGGGTTGAAATCCACCCTTTAGATTAGCATTGAAGGGTTGAAATCCACCCTTTAGATTAGCATTGAAGGGTTGAAATCCTTCCTTTAGATTAGCATTGAAGGGTTGAAATCCTTCCTTTAGATTAGCATTGAAGGGTTGAAATCCTTCCTTTAGATTAGCATTGAAGGGTTGAAATCCTTCCTTTAGATTAGCATTGAAGGGTTGAAATCCATCTTTTAGAATAGCATTGAAGGGTTGAAATCCATCCTTTAGATTAGCATTGAAGGGTTGAAATCCTTCCTTTAGATTAGCATTGAAGGGTTGAAATCCTTCCTTTAGATTAGCATTGAAGGGTTGAAATCCATCCTTTAGATTAGCATTGAAGGGTTGAAATCCTTCCTTTAGATTAGCATTGAAGGGTTGAAATCCATCCTTTAGATTAGCATTGAAGGGTTGAAATCCATCCTTTAGATTAGCATTGAAGGGTTGAAATCCATCCTTTAGATTAGCATTGAAGGGTTGAAATCCTTCCTTTAGATTAGCATTGAAGGGTTGAAATCCATCCTTTAGATTAGCATTGAAGGGTTAAGAAGATTCCACTCTAGATGCCAAATTAGATTATAATACAATTTCACTTCAGAGTTAAGGACCTGGAAAGAGGGAAACATTTGGTGTACAGACCAGTGATGAGAACAATCATATCTCATGACACGACATGACAATATACCTTACATAAAACAAGGCCTGCTTGCCTTTGGCCATTTGGTTAGTTCCTCAGCAGTGAGAAGAGAGAGCCGAGCCCTGCGGACAGAACGGAAGCCCGACTAAGGAAGGCACTCTACAAAGTGACAAACTCCACTCAACAACACATACAGTGACCAGCCGCACTTCTTCCACAGCAACAGAGAGGACAGGACTTCCACAATCACTAAACATGGTGAGATACAGAGAAAGAAACACTGACAACCACAGTTAACCACAGTGTTTTCAAGTTATCTAGCACTACTGTTGTACTTGTCCTAAACTGTAGGTCTATATTCTATTCACTGACACTTTCTAGAGATGATTAACCCACTGATGTAGTCACACTAGTAGGACTAGTGTAGGACAGTACCAGTCTAATAGGGAAGCTATCAGGACTAGTGTAGGACAGTACCAGTCTAGTATGGAAGCTATTAGGACTAGTGTAGGACAGTACCAGTCTAATAAGGAAGCTATCAGGACTAGTGTAGGACAGTACCAGTCTAGTAGAGACTGCAGTAGGCCAGAGAGGAGAAATACCTGCAGTAGGCCAGAGAGGAGAGAGACATGCAGTAGGCCAGAGAGGAGAGAGACATGCAGTAGGCCAGAGAGGAGAGAGACATGCAGTAGGCCAGAGAGGAGAGAGACCTGCAGTAGGCCAGAGAGGAGAGAGACATGCAGTAGGCCAGAGAGGAGAGAGACATGCAGTAGGCCAGAGAGGAGAGAGACATGCAGTAGGCCAGAGAGGAGAGAGACATGCAGTAGGCCAGAGAGGAGAAATACCTGCAGTAGGCCAGAGAGGAGAGAGACATGCAGTAGGCCAGAGAGGAGAGAGACCTGCAGTAGGCCAGAGAGGAGACAGACCTACCAGAGAGGAGAGAGACCTGCAGTAGGCCAGAGAGGAGAGAGACCTGCAGTAGGCCAGAGAGGAGAGAGACCTGCAGTAGGCCAGAGAGGAGAGAGACCTGCAGTAGGCCAGAGAGGAGAGAGACATGCAGTAGGCCAGAGAGGAGAGAGACCTGCAGTAGGCCAGAGAGGAGAGAGACCTGCAGTAGGCCAGAGAGGATCTTTCTTTGTCCTATAGTCTCAGCACAGTGAATCATTGAGCTTGATGAATGCTTCTGGTCACATCTATGCATAGTCACTTTAACTATACTAACTATGTATGTTACATATTGCCTCAATTAGACTGACTAAAAGGGGAGTCCGCATGTTGACTCGGTACCGGGACCCCCTGTATATAGCCTCCACATTGACTCTGTACCGGTACCCCCTGTATATAGCCTCCACATTGACTCTGTGCCGGTACCCCCTGTATATAGCCTCCACATTGACTCTGTACCGGTACCACCTGTATATAGCCTCCACATTGACTCTGTGCCGGTACCCCCTGTATATAGCCTCCACATTGACTCTGTGCCGGTACCCCTGTATATAGCCTCCACATTGACTGTGCCGGTACCCCCTGTATATAGCCTCCACATTGACTCTGTACTGGTACCCCCCTGTATATAACCTCCACATTGACTCTGTGCCGGTACCCCCTGTATATAGCCTCCACATTGACTCTGTACCGGTACCCCCTGTATACAGCCTCCACATTGACTCTGTACTGGTACCCCCTGTATATAGCCTCCACATTGACTCTGTACCGGTACCCCCTGTATATAGCCTCCACATTGACTCTGTACCGGTACCCCCTGTATATAGCCTCCACATTGACTCTGTACCGGTACCCCCCTGCAACATTTTCCATTTAGATGTGTCGTTCCTTGCCTTGCTGTCTTGGCAACTGGTTTGTAAAAGCCATAAAGCACAGCAGGGGTTTGTGGTATATGGCCTGTATACCGTAGCTAAGGGCTGTATCCAGGTACTCCGTGTTGCGCCATGCGTAAGAACAACCCTTAGCCGTGGTATGTACTGTATGCCCCTCGGGCCTCACTGCTTCATACACTGCTGATGCTTTATCAAGGAAACATTCAATGAGATTTAACATGAAACAACATCCAATGAGATGTAACATTTAAACAACATCCAATGAGATATAACATGAAACAACATTCAATGAGATATAACATGAAACAACATTCAATGAGATATAACATGAAACAACATACAATGAGATATAACATGAAACAACATTCAATGAGATATAACATGAAACAACATTCAATGAGATATAACATGAAACAACATACAATGAGATATAACATGAAACAACATTCAATGAGATATAACATGAAACAACATCCAATGAGATATAACATGAAACAACATCCAATGAGATATAACATGAAACAACATTCAATGAGATATAACATGAAACAACATTCAATGAGATATAACATGAAACAACAAAGTGTTTAGGTGCTTAATAGTCAAACAACATTAAATCTATAATAGATTCCCATTACACATGTAAACTTAATTTGTTTATTTAACTCTCCAAGGCGTCTTCTCTTCCTAAACCTTCTCTGACTGCAATTAGTCTCTCTACTCTTCCAGGAAAATGAAACCATGTACAGTTCATTTAGCCTCCAGCTGGCTGAGTCTCAGGATCCGACTACAGTAGCTATTTTATCCTGGCACCCAGAGCTTTCTCTTTCTATGAGCATGTGACCAGCAGCCAGTGCCATTTATCAAGTGGTTTAAGCTGAATCTTCCTGACTGTTAGTTTATCAGGCTGACTGGCTCTGTGGATGTAACTGTGTGGACTGTGCTGGGTGGTGGGCATGATTCACTGGGCTGAGACTATTGGACGAAGAAAGGTCCTATCTGGCCTACTGCAGGTCTCTCTCCTCTCTGGCCTACTGCAGGTCTCTCTCCTCTCTGGCCTACTGCAGATCTCTCTCCTCTCTGGCCTACTGCAGGTCTCTCTCCTCTCTGGCCTACTGCAGGTCTCTCTCCTCTCTGGCCTACTGCAGGTCTCTCTCCTCTCTGGCCTACTGCAGGTCTCTCTCCTCTCTGGCCTACTGCAGGTCTCTCTCCTCTCTGGCCGAGTCATACTCTTCTCTGACCCAGCTCAGTGCACGCCTGGTCTATGGACTTTATTTATCTCATTACAACGAATCATAATTCCTGTCAAAGGCGCTGATCCTAGTCCATGGGCTCCAAAACCTCTGCTCTCCCCTCAGAAATCCCTATCCTCCTCCATCCCTCCTCCCTCCAAACCCCTGCCCTCCTCACTCCAAACCCCTGCACTCCTCCCTCCAAACCTCTGCCTTCCTCCATTTCATCTCACTCCAAACCTCTGCTCTCATCCCTCCTCCCTCCAAAACTCTGCACTCATCCATCCTCCCTCCAAACCCCTGCTCTCCTCCCTCCAAGCTCCTACCCTACTCCCTACCTCCTCCCTCCAAACACCTGCCCTCCTCCCTCCAAGCTCCTACCCTACTCCCTACCTCCTCCCTCCAAACCCCTGCTCTCCTCCCTCCAATACCTCTGCTCTCCTCCCTCCAAACCTCTGCTCTCCTCCCTACAAACCTCTGCTCTCCTCCCTCCAAACCTCTGCTCTCCTCCCTCCAAACCACTGCTCTCCTCCCTCCAAACCTCTGCTCTCCTCCCTCCAAACCTCTGCTCTCCTCCCTCCAAACCTCTGCTCTCCTCCCTCCAAACCTCTGCTCTCCTCCCTCCAAACCCCTGGTCTCCTCCCTCCAAACCCCTGGTCTCCTCCCTCCAAACCCCTGCCCTCCTCCCTCCAAACCCCTGGTCTCCTCCCTCCAAACCCCTGCCCTCCAAACCCCTGCCCTCCGCCCTCCAAACCCCTGGTCTCCTCCCTCCAAACCCCTGCCCTCCTCCCTCCAAATCCCTGATCTCCTCCCTCCAAACCTCTACCCTCCTCCATTCCTCCTACCTTCAAACCAACGCTCTCCTCCCTCCAAACTCCATACCGCTCAGGAAGGAGATGCGTTCTGTCTCCTAGAAATTAACGTATTTTGGTGCAAAAAGTGCAAATCAATCCCAGAACAACAGCAAAGAACCTTGAGAAGATGCTGGAGGAAACCGGTACAAAAGTATCTAAATCCACAGTAAACAAGTCCTATATCGACATAACCTGAAAGGCCGCTCAGAAAGGAAGAAGCCACTGCTCCAAAACTGCCATAAAAAAAGCCAGACTACAGTTTGCAACTGCGCATGGGGACAAAGAGTGTACTTTTTGGTCTGATTAAACAAAAATAGAACTGTTTGGCCATAATGACCATCGTTATGTTTGGAGGAAAAAGGGGGAGGCTTGCAAGCCGAAGAACACCATCCCAACCGTGAAGCACAGGGGTGGCAGCATCATGTTGTGGGGGACGTAGCTGGTAAATTTGCTCAATCTACTCCGATTTCAGAGCACTCTCATCTGAGTGTGCCGGAGCGCAGAATAACTGACACGTTTACAACGCTCAACACCCATTGAAAGTGGCCGGTGTCAGTATACGTTGACAAAAAAAGCATAATTAAATTGTTGCAGTCACCGACGCTCTGGATAACCTAAAAACAGCCTAACCAGCTCTGCTAGGGCGAGTAAAATGGTCAGAGTGAGCTGTTCTCTCATTTGTGTCTGGCAGTAGCTAGCAAGCTAGCCAACGTTAGCCACTTATGTTGAGTGCTTGATTGCTGTTGTTATGTCAGAACGCTCGGCTCAACCAGTGTGCGCTCTGAATGCTGGGATCAACCCTACTCCTCGGCCAGAGTGTCCAGTGTGAGCTCTGAACGCTGGGATCAACCCTACTCCTCGGCCAGAGTGTCCAGTGTGAGCTCTGAACGCTGGGATCAACCCTACTCCTGGACCAGAGTGTCCAGTGTGAGCTCTGAATGCTGGGATCAACCCTACTCCTCTGCCAGAGTGTCCAGTGTGAGCTCTGAACGCTGGGATCAACCCTACTCCTGGACCAGAGTGTCCAGTGTGAGCTCTGAACGCTGGGATCAACCCTACTCCTCGGCCAGAGTGTCCAGTGTGAGCTCTGAATGCTGGGATCAACCCTACTCCTCTGCCAGAGTGTCCAGTGTGAGCTCTGAACGCTGGGATCAACCCTACTCCTCGGCCAGAGTGTCCAGTGTGAGCTCTGAACGCTGGGATCAACCCTACTCCTCGGCCAGAGTGTCCAGTGTGAGCTCTGAACGCTGGGATCAACCCTACTCCTCGGCCAGAGTGTCCAGTGTGAGCTCTGAACGCTGGGATCAACCCTACTCCTCAGCCAGAGTGTCCAGTGTGAGCTCTGAACTTTAGAGGGTGTTAACAATGCTGAATGGGTGTAGACAAAGAAGAGCTCTCCGGTGGGTACCAAAAACAGTCAAGGGCCATTTTCTCAAAAGTGAGGTTACAAGTTGATCAACTTTCAAAGCAGAATTACTTTCCCATTGTTCCTCAACTGCAGTATATGATATACAATTTTCTAGCTCTTCTACTTCTTTCCAATGTAAAATACCCCATTTCAAATGTTGCTACATAAGACCGAACCGGTCGGTCACATATACTTTAATGATTGTCAGAGTGAACAGCAGGCTCACAAAGGAAACCAGCCCATTACAATAACTAGTGTGAAAGAGACCTGCTCAAACTGCCATATCCGTGCTGGCAGATAGATGTGTTGATTTAAACTGTCTGATAACATTAAAGTGAAAGTAGACATTGCTTCCTTCTACAGGATTGGTCCAACTCACTAAGAACATCCCAAATGGCACCCTATTCCTTAAATAGTGACCTACTTCAGACCAGAGCCCTGTGAGCCTCCAGAGAGAGAGAGACACTGCTTCTACAGGTCTGAACAGAAACCTCTGATGGGCTGATAGGTAGATAACACAGTATTAACAGGAAAGAGGGCTCTGACAAACAACAGCAATGTGATAACCTGGGGAATGCTTTCCAAAAGGCACCCTATTCCCTTTATATAGTGGGAACAGAGTGCTATTTGGGACGCGACCTGAGTCAGTAACATGTGGTGATTAGATCATCCATATGCACTGATAAAGGTGTATTCTTCCTGTTACAGTCAGGAAACCAACCCATTACATTACAGTCAGGAAACCAACCCATTACATTACAGTCAGGAAACCAACCCATTACATTACAGTCAGGAAACCAACCCATTACATTACAGTCAGGAAACCAACCCATTACATTACAGTCAGGAAACCAACCCATTACATTACAGTCAGGAAACCAACCCATTACATTACAGTCAGGAAACCAACCCATTACATTACAGTCAGGAAACCCACCCATTACATTACAGTCAGGAAACCAACCCATTACATTACAGTCAGGAAACCAACCCATTACATTACAGTCAGGAAACCAACCCATTACATTACAGTCAGGAAACCAACCCATTACATTACAGTCAGGAAACCAACCCATTACATTACAGTCAGGAAACCAACCCATTACATTACAGTCAGGAAACCAACCCATTACATTACAGTCAGGAAACCAACCCATTACATTACAGTCAGGAAACCAACCCATTACATTACAGCCAGGAAACCAACCCATTACATTACAGTCAGGAAACCAACCCATTACATTACAGTCAGGAAACCAACCCATTACATTACAGTCAGGAAACCAACCCATTACATTACAGTCAGGAAACCAACCCATTACATTACAGTCAGGAAACCAACCCATTACATTACAGTCAGGAAACCAACCCATTACATTACAGTCAGGAAACCAACCCATTACATTACAGTCAGGAAACCAACCCATTACATTGACAACACATTCTATGGGTTAACTGTATCTATCATCAGCCTGATGATGATGAACCATAGTGACCCCACCATGAACCCTTAACTACTAACCACCAGACTGAGCTGATCTGTACACCTCTACCCACATGTCTGTGAAGCCCCACTAAAACAAAACAGGAAGAGACCTCCCAGCCACCGCTGGTCCACTTTACTAGAGATGTACAACCATCAGAGGTTGACACCTCCTGACCTGGTGAAAGAGAATCTTTGAAGGTGATCAAGAGGCTGAACAAACAGTCCTAGGTACATTGATAAAAGTGTGTGTGTGTGTGTGTGTGTGTGTGTGTGTGTGTGTGTGTGTGTGTGTGTGTGTGTGTGTGTGTGTGTGTGTGTGTGTGTGTGTGTGTGTGTGTGTGTGTGTGTGTGTGTGTGTGTGTGTGTGTTCTGTATTACTTGTATTTGTATAAATATATTTGGTATGATGTGGCACTTTCGCCATCGGATCACCAAGACCTGTAAATACATCTACGTTCTGAGCTCATCAACCTGCCTTCACAACATCCCTATTTTACAATGACATCATCAAAGTGTGTTGTAGAATACATACTGTAAAGGGATGTCTGGAAGCCTCAATAAATAGACAACGATTTGTAGTTCAACAAGTCACTACATGTATAGATTTTTTGGGGGGGCATGACTTGAAAAAAAACGTGCGACTCAACCCGTTCTACTGGGGACTCGACTTGGACTGGACTCCAGACTCGACCCGTTCTACTGGGGACTCGACTTGGACTGGACTCCAGACTCGACCCGTTCTACTGGGGACTCGACTTGGACTGGACTCCAGACTCGACCCGTTCTACTGGGGACTCGACTTGAGACTCAGACCTCATGACTTGCTTGTGACTCCAATAATAATAATAGTGACTTGGTTCCACCTCTACTATACAGTGAACAGGGTGACATTAGAAACAGACAACATCTGTATGACTGTCATAGAAACAACTGTGAAACAGAAAACAGACCCACTCATATTGACCAGACTGCCTTTCTCCACCATGACACCAAGGAAGCATCCCATATGACACCCTGTTCTCTGCATAGTGCACTACATTTGGACCAGAGCCCATAGTAGTGAACTATATAGGGAATATGGTGCCATTTGGGATACTGTTCAACAGTGTGTCTACTCTGCCTGTATCCTACAGTAGATAGATTCAACATTTGTATTTATTTATTTCACCTTTATTTAACCAGGTAGGCTAGTTGAGAACAAGTTCTCATTTACAACTGCGACCTGGCCAAGATAAAGCACAGCAGTGTGACACAGACAACGACACAGAGTTACACATGGAGTAAACCAAACATAGTCAATAACACAGTAGAACAAAAGAAAACAAAAAGTCTATATGCAGTGAGTGCAAATGAGGTAAGATAAGGAAATAAATAGGCCATGGTGGCGAAGTAATTACAATATGGCAATTAAACACTGGAATGGTAGATGTGCAGGAGATGAATGTGCAGGTAGAGATACTGGGGTGCAAAGGAGCAAAATAAATAAATAAATACAGTATGGGGATGAGGTAGGTAGATAGATGGGCTGTTAACAGATGGGCTATGTACAGGTGCAGTGATCTGTGAGCTGCTCTGACAGCTGGTGCATAATGCTAGTGAGGGAGATGTGAGTCTCCAGCTTCAGAGATTTTTGCAATTCGTTTCAGTCATGGGCAGCAGAGAACTGGAAGGAAAGACGACCAAAGGAGGAATTCGCTTTGGGGTGACCAGTGAGATATACATACCTGCAGGAGCGCGTGCTACGAGTGGGTGCTGCTATGGTGACCAGTGAGCTGAGATAAGGCGGGGCTTTACCTAGGAGAGACTTGTTGATAACCTGTAGCCAGTGGGTTTGGCGACGAGTATGGCCGTTCTGTGGCTGAGGATACTGTTCAACAGTGTGTCTACTCTGCCTGTATCCTACAGTAAATAGATTCAACATAATGGCTGTTCTGTGGCTGAGCTGTATAGAGCCCCATCACTAAGGTCAACAGCAGGCAGGTAGCAAGTCATGCAGGCAGGCAGCAAGTCATGCAGGCAACAAGTCATGCAGGCAAACAGCAAGTCATGCAGGCAGGCAGCAAGTCAGGCAGGCAGCAAGTCAGGTAGCAAGTCAGGCAGCAATATACATATATAGGGAATAGGGCTCTGGTCAACAGTAGTGTTCTATATAGGGAATAGGGCTCTGGTCAACAGTAGTGTTCCATATAGGGAATAGGGCTCTGGTCAACAGTAGTGTTCTATATAGGGAATAGGGCTCTGGTCAACAGTAGTGTTCTATATAGGGAATAGGGCTCTGGTCAACAGTAGTGTTCTATATAGGGAATAGGGCTCTGGTCAACAGTAGTGTTCTATATAGGGAATAGGGCCCTGGTCAACAGTAGTGTTCTATATAGTGAATAGGGCTCTGGTCAACAGTAGTGTTCTATATAGGGAATAGGGCTCTGGTCAACAGTAGTGTTCTATATAGGGAATAGGGCTCTGGTCAACAGTAGTGTTCTATATAGGGAATAGGGCCATGGTCAACAGTAGTGCACTATATAGGGAATAGGGCTGTAGTATAAAGTAGTGCACTATATAGGGAATAGGGCTGTAGTATAAAGTAGTGTATAAAGTAGTGCATTATATAGGGAATAGGGCTGTAGTATAGTGCACTGTATCGGGAACAGGGTGCGACTCTAGGTCAGCAGGACTGATAGAGGGAATAGGGCTGTAGTATAGTGCACTGTATAGGGAACAGGGTGCCAGGGTGTGACTCTAGGTCAGCAGGACTGATAGAGGGAATAGGGCTGTAGTATAGTGGACTGTATCGGGAACAGGGTACCAGGGTGTGACTATAGGTCAGCAGGACTGATAGAGGGATCTTTCATTCCTCTTCCATTGTCTCCAGAGCTGTATCAGCCTCAGCCCGTCACCAGCAGCACGTGTGGCTCTGGCATCAGAGCAGGGAATCACTGCATTATCTGTTTATCTCCCGAACAGAACCGGCTCAGGATGAGGACAAGTCACAACGCTATCACTAGGGTCACTACAATGCTACGACACATGACTGGCCTACCAGCCTTCTCCCCAACGCGCCACTGATGTCATTCTCTAGTTAGTGCGTTGTCATGGTTTCTAAAGCACTAAGAGAAACCAGAGAAGGAGACTGTTTGTCTCCAGAACGGAACGGCCTTAGAATGAGGACGTTAGCACACTAGGTCACTAACATGGTAGACCTACCAGCCTTCTCCCCAACGTGCCACTGACATCATGCTCTAACTCATGTACCACACTAGGTCACTAACATGGTAGACCTACCAGCCTTCTCCCCAACGTGCCACTGACATCATGCTCTAACTCATGTACCACACTAGGTCACTAACATGGTAGACCTACCAGCCTTCTCCCCAACGTGCCACTGACATCATGCTCTAACTCATGTACCACACTAGGACACTAACATGGTAGACCTACCAGCCTTCTCCCCACTGACATCATGCTCTAACTCATGTACCACACTAGGTCACTAACATGTTAGACCTACCAGCCTTCTCCCCAACGCGCCACGGACGTCATGCTCTAACTCATGTACCACACTAGGACACTAACATGGTAGACCTACCAGCCTTCTCCCCACTGACGTCATGCTCTAACTCATGTGTGCCAAACTCATTCCACGGAGGGCCCGAATGTCTGCAGGTTTTCATTCCTCCCTTGTACTTGATTGATGACTTAAGGTCACTAATGAGTAAATTTATTTTTTATTTTTTTATTTCACCTTTATTTAACCAGGTAGGCTAGTTGAGAACAAGTTCTCATTTGCAACTGCGACCTGGCCAAGATAAGGCATAGCAGTGTGAACAGACAACACAGAGTTACACATGGAGTAAACAATTAACAAGTCAATAACACAGTAGAAAAAAGGGGAGTCTATATATACATTGTGTGCAAAAGGCATGAGAAGGTAGGCAAATAATTACAATTATGCAGATTAACACTGGAGTGATAAATGATCAGATGGTTATGTACAGGTAGAGATATTGGTGTGCAAAAGAGCAGAAAAATAAAAATAAATAAATAAAAACAGTATGGGGATGAGGTAGGTGAAAATGGGTGGGCTATTTACCAATAGACTATGTACAGCTGCAGCGATCGGTTAGCTGCTCAGATAGCAGATGTTTGAAGTTGGTGAGGGAGATAAAAGTCTCCAACTTCAGCGATTTTTGCAATTCGTTCCAGTCACAGGCAGCAGAGAACTGGAACGAAAGGCGGCCAAATGAGGTGTTGGCTTTAGGGATGATCAGTGAGATACACCTGCTGGAGCGCGTGCTACGGATGGGTGTTGCCATCGTAACCAGTGAACTGAGATAAGGCGGAGCTTTACCTAGCATGGACTTGTAGATGACCTGGAGCCAGTGGGTCTGGCGACGAATATGTAGCGAGGGCCAGCCGACTAGAGCATACAAGTCGCAGTGGTGGGTGGTATAAGGTGCTTTAGTGACAAAACGGATGGCACTGTGATAAACTGCATCCAGTTTGCTGAGTAGAGTGTTGGAAGCAATTTTGTAGATGACGTCGCCGAAGTCGAGGATCGGTAGGATAGTCAGTTTTACTAGGGTAAGTTTGGCAGCGTGAGTGAAGGAGGCTTTGTTGCGGAATAGAAAGCCGACTCTTGATTTGATTTTCGATTGGAGATGTTTGATATGGGTCTAGAAGGAGAGTTTAGAGTCTAGCCAGACACCTAGGTACTTATAGATGTCCACATATTCAAGGTCGGAACCATCCAGGGTGGTGATGCTGGTCAGGCGTGCGGGTGCAGGCAGCGAACGGTTGAAAAGCATGCATTTGGTTTTACTAGCGTTTAAGAGCAGTTGGAGGCCACGGAAGGAGTGCTGTATGGCATTGAAGCTCGTTTGGAGGTTAGATAGCACAGTGTCCAAGGACGGGCCGGAAGTATATAGAATGGTGTCGTCTGCGTAGAGGTGGATCAGGGAATCGCCCGCAGCATGAGAAACATCATTGATATATACAGAGAAAAGAGTCGGCCCGAGAATTGAACCCTGTGGCACCCCCATAGAGACTGCCAGAGGACCGGACAGCATGCCCTCCGATTTGACACACTGAACTCTGTCTGCAAAGTAATTGGTGAACCAGGCAAGGCAGTCATCCGAAAAACCGAGGCTACTGAGTCTGCCGATAAGAATACGGTGATTGACAGAGTCGAAAGCCTTGGCAAGGTCTATGAAGACGGCTGCACAGTACTGTCTTTTATCGATGGCGGTTATGATATCGTTTAGTACCTTGAGCGTGGCTGAGGTACACCCGTGACCGGCTCGGAAACCAGATTGTAAAGAACTCCCCTCACCTGGTTGACTAAAAGCCCCCCCCTGCTCTAACTCCACTGTTTATAAAGCACTAGCAGAATGACAGACAGTGATATTAAACACAGGACTTTAGTAGTGCATTAGTAAACAACACCACTCAAGACGCCATGAAGATGCAGTCAGCGGGCATCTGCAAGTCTCCACAGGCCAAACCACAAGTCCCTTTAAAGACTGTCTGTATTCCAAATGGTACCCTATTCCCTACATAGTGCACTACTATAGGCCAGGCCACTATGTAGGGAATAGGGTGCTGCACCACTATAGACCAGGCCACTATATAGGGAATAGGGTTCTGCACTACTTTAGACCAGGGCCACTATATAGGGAATAGGGTGCTGCACTACTATAGGCCAGGCCACTATATAGGGAATAGGGTGCTGCACTACTATAGGCCAGGCCACTATATAGGGAATAGGGTGCTGCACTACTATAGGCCAGGCCACTATATAGGGAATAGGGTGCTGCACTACTATAGGCCAGGCCACTATATAGGGAATAGGGTTCTGCACTACTATAGGCCAGGCCACTATATAGTGAATAGGGTGCTGCACTACTTTAGACCAGGCCACTATATAGGGAATAGGGTGCTGTTTGAGATACAACCATAGTCATTCCCAGGATACTGTTAATCAGCGACACCATTACCTGAGAACCTGTTTCTCCAGAATCTTGAGTCCACTAGGATCTAAGCATGCATCCCAAATGGCACCCTATTCCCTATATAGGGCACTTCTTTGACTAGAGCCCATGGGGCACTATGTAGCAAATAGTGTGCCATTTGGGACTCTGCCCTAGAGCAAGGCTTTTAGTTTGTTTGTTCTTTCCCAAAACCACTCCTTGACTTATAGACAATAGGGATTACTGGGGTTGAGGTTGCTTTATAGCCACAGAATAGATCAGCCATTAACTCTGAATGTGTTTTGTTCAGGCTGATGTTGGTAGGCTGTTATGAGTGATCAGTTATGCGCTTTACATAGAACAACTAACAACTATTCTACAATAAAAACAATCCTACACTTTATGTGTCACTACCAAGCTTTTCATATCAAATTCATTATGTGGATCCAATGTCATGTAATTGCATTATAACCCTTTATAACAGTATAACAGTAAGCAAGATGTGCAACTAACTGATTAGCATAAAGTAGCATAATAATACGACGACTAGAAAAGTCTGCAGAAAATGTTTGTATACGAATTGAATGAACAATATATGAGCTTCAATGTAGGTTAACAGACAAAAATAGCGTAGAGAAAAACGAGTAAACTCCCATATGAACAGGCAAAAGTTGACATGTCAATTGACTGTTTCCGATTTGTAGTCTATATATGTTTACTAAATCTCTCTAAATCATGCTTTACCAACAGAGTAAGTGAAAGCAAAACTTTCACTCCACGTTGTTGCGACACAATACTGTTTGCCCAGTTGCAAAATAACACAACACAAAGTCTGTGTAATTTCAAAAAGCATGATTATGCTGAATGATCAGGTGTATGAGTATAACTGTTAAATGAAGCAGTGTTTCGCCATAGTATCACTGTTAAATGAAGTAGTGTTTCGCCATAGTATAACTGTTAAATGAAGCAATGTTTCGCCATAGTATAACTGTTAAATGAAGCAGCGTTTCGCCATAGTATAACTGTTAAATGAAGCAGTGTTTCGCCATAGTATCACTGTTAAATTAAGCAGTGTTTCGCCAGCGGTGTATTGGTACCTGTGTGCAGGGAAGGAAGGATCCTCACCTGTGAGTCTCGGCGGTCACCTGTGGAGGAAGCCATGTTGAAGACTTCTCAACTCCGGACAGCTGCTCAGATTCTCAGTCGTGCAAAATCCATAAACGTATAGAAAATATGAATTATCACGAAGCTATTATATCATAATATTATTTTTTTTTAAACGAAATCAAGTCCTTCGTCTTCAACAAGTTTTCATTCTCGAAGGTCCTGATATTTCCCGGGCAAAACGTGTATGTGGCGCGAGATAGCTGTAGTGTCATTCTATGGAGCGTGCAGGTAGAGTCGCCTGACTACCCGGACTGGCTTAGTTATTACTCGGTGGTTATTACCCAGTGGTTATTACCCGGACTGGCTTAGTTATTAATCGGTGGTTATTACCCAGTGGTTATTTCCCAGTGATTATTACGCAGTGGTTATTACCCCGACTGGCTCAGTTATTACCCAGTGGTTATTACCTGGACTGGCTTAGTTATTACTCGGTGGTTATTGCCCAGAGATTATTACCCAGTGGTTATTACCCAGAGATTATTACCCACTGATTATTACCCAGTGGTTATTACCCAGAGATTATTACCCAGTGGTTATTGCCCAGTGGTTATTACCCAGAGATTATTACCCAGTGGTTATTACCCAGTGGTTATTACCCAGAGATGATTACCCAGTGGTTATTACCCAGAGATTATTACCCAGAGATTATTACCCAGTGGTTATTACCCAGTGGTCATTGCCCTGACTGGCTCACTGGTAGGTGTATAGTTATTACCCAGTGGTCATTACCCCGACTGGCTCACTGGTAGGTTTATAGTTATTACCCAGTGGTTATTACCCAGTGGTCATTGCCCTGACTGGCTCACTGGTAGGTGTATAGTTATTACCCAGTGGTCATTGCCCCGACTGGCTCACTGGTAGGTGTATAGTTATTACCCAGTGGTCATTGCCCCGACTGGCTCACTGGTAGGTGTATAGTTATTACCCAGTGGTTATTACCCTGACTGGCTCACTGGTAGGTGTATAGTTATTACCCAGTGGTTATTACCCCGACTGGCTCACTGGTAGGTGTATAGTTATTACCCAGTGGTTATTACCCCGACTGGCTCGCTGGTAGGTGTATAGTTATTACCCAGTGGTTATTACCCTGACTGGCTCGCTGGTAGGTGTATAGTTATTACCCAGTGGTCATTACCCTGAGATTATTACCCAGTGGTTATTACCCAGTGGTTATTACCCAGAGATTATTACCCAGTGGTCATTGCCCCGACTGGGTCACTGGTAGGTGTATAGTTATTACCCAGTGGTTATTACCCCGACTGGCTCACTGGTAGGTGTATAGTTATTACCCAGTGGTCATTACCCCGACTGCTCTGTTTCATCACAGAAGTGCTACTGGGAGGATTCAATTAGGAGCTTGTGTATTATTAGGACAGTGTAATGCAGTTCTGTCACTATGAACTAGATGTTCAACCATAGTTTTCTGAGATCGCTTATTTATTTTTATTTCTCCTTTATTTAACCAGGGAGGCCAGTTGAGAACACCTTTATTTAACCAGGTAGGCCAGTTGAGAACAAGTTCTCATTTACAACTGCGACCTAGCCAAGATAAAGCAAAGCAGTGAGACAGAAACAACACAGAGTTACACATGGAATAAACATACAGCCAATAATACAGTAGAATAATCTATACACAGTGGGTGCAAATGTAGAAGATAAGAGAGGCAATAAATAGGCCATAGAGGTGAAAATATTTACAATTTAGCATTAATACTGGAGAGATAGATGTGCAGATGATGATGTGCAAGTAGATATACATAGATACACAAACAAAAACATTTTAACCCAGGCAGCCATTATAATATTCCCTTCACAGTAATCAAATATATATTTTTTGAAAACATTAAGTAGCCTAAAACAAAATAGAGACAGAGATAGTGAATTAGCTAAACATGGGGTTCTGGACATATTCAGCAAACAGGCCGGCCTATCTGTCAAACAGCCTGATCATTTTCATTTTTTATTATAAATAATTAGATCGTTATTTCTCATGGAAAAATATGATACAATTTGTACATAAACAAATGGTTGTGACATAAGGGGTTCCTAACACCCTCCTAAACTACATTACAGTGTTGTCATTATGTTTCTGGACCTCTAGAGGGAGCCAGAGTACAGCATCTGGGCCAGTCAATTCCAACTCATACCACTGTTGACCACTCTCTAAATCTGTTACATCAGCACAGAGAGCACACTCATACTATAGCTTCCCTAGCTCTATATTTCTGAACACTGGGGAGGGAACTATACTGTTGTAATATTTGATAAGGTTTGATATTCAATATGCTACATGTTACAAGGAAACTATAGCTTCAGTTTATCAATATGCTGCTGTTACTTCTGCATAGCTTTAGTCTCAGTTACAGTGCACCTCGGTTCAGCTAGCAGCACTGACTGCTACTGTGAATTATACTGGATGTGTGAGAAAGTTCTGATGGAGTTGAAGTAGTCTATTACAACAATATAATAACCCCATTGATGAGCAGGGGGGCCCCAGAGAGGACTACAGATCTATTACAACAGTATAATAACCCCATTGATGAGCAGGGGGCCCCCGAGAGGACGACAGATCTATTACAACAGTAGAATAACCCCATTTATAAGCAGGGGGCCACAGAGAGGACTACAGATCTATTACAACAGTAGAATAACCCCATTGAAGAGCAGGGGGCCCCCGAGAGGACGACAGATCTATTACAACAGTAGAATAACCCCATTTATAAGCAAGGGGCCACAGAGAGGACTACAGATCTATTACAACAGTAGAATAACCCCATTGAAGAGCAGGGGCCCCCCGAGAGGACGACAGATCTATTACAACAGTAGAATAACCCCATTTATAAGCAGGGGGCCCCAGAGAGGACTACAGATCTATTACAGCAGTAGAATAACCCCATCAGACCACAACCAAGGAGCATCAAAAGTCGTGCTATAAATTCCCAGACAACACAAAGATTCCTTGATGCCCTTCCAGACTCCCTCGGCCTACCCAAGGACGTCAGAGGACAAAAATCAGTTAACCACCTAACTGAGGAACTCAATTTAACCTTGCGTATTACCCTAGATGCAGTTGCACCCCTAAAAACAAAAAACATTTGTCATAAGAAACTAGCTCCCTGGTATACAGAAAATACCAGAGCCCTGAAGCTTCCAGAAAATTGGAACGGAAATGGCGCCACACCAAACTGGAAACTCACTGCCTCCCTGAAGACAAACAATGTATACAAAATGCTTCAGTCTGGTTTTAGACCCCATCATAGCACTGAGACTGCACTTGTGAAGGTGGTAAATTACCTTTTAAATGGCATCAGACCGAGGCTCTGCATCTGTCCTTGTGCTCCTAGACCTTAGTACTGCCCTTGATACCATCGATCACCACATTCATTTGGAGAGATTGGAAACCCAAATTGGTCTACACGGACAAGTTCTGGCCTGGTTTAGATCTTATCTGTCGGAAAGATATCAGTTTGTCTCTGTGAATGGTTTGTCCTCTGACAAATCAACTGTAAATTTCTGTGTTCCTCAAGGTTCCGTTTTAGGACCACTATTGTTTTCACTATATATTTTACCTCTTGGGGATGTCATTCGAAAAGATAATGTTAACTTTCACTGCTATGTGGATGACACACAGCTGTACATTTCAACGAAACATGGTGAAGCCCCAAAATTGCCCTTGCTAGAAGCCTGTGTTTCAGACATAAGGAAGTGGATGGCTGCAAACGTTCTACTTTTAAACTCAGACAAAACAGAGATGCTTGTTCTAGATACTAAGAAACAAAGAGATATTCTGTTGAATCTGACAATTAATCTTAATGGTTGTACAGTCGTCTCAAATAAAACTGTGAAGGACCTCGGCGTTACTCTGGACCCTGATCTCTCTTTTGACGAACATATCAATACTGTTTCAAGGACAGCTTTTTTCCATCTACGTAACATTGCGAAAATCAGAAACTTTCTGTCCAAAAATGATGCAGAAAAATTAATCCATGCTTTTTTTGCTTCTAGGTTAGACTACTGCAATGCTCTACTTTCCGGCTACCCGGATAAAGCACCAAATAAACTTCAGTTAGTGCTAAATACGGCTGCTAGAATCCTGACTAGAACCAAAACATTTGATCATATTACTCCAGCCTCTCTACACTGGCTTCCTGTTAAGGCAAGGGCTGATTTAAAGGTTTTACTGCTAACCTACAAAGCATTACATGAGCTTGCTCCTACCTATCTCTCTGATTTGGTCCTGCCATACATACCTACACGTACGCTACGGTCACAAGACGCAGGCCTCCTTACTGTCCCTAGAATTTCTAAGCAAACAGCTGGAGGCAGGGCTTTCTCCTATAGAGCTCAATTTTTATGGAATGGTTTGCCTACCCATGTGAGAGACGCAGACTCGGTCTCAACCTTTAAGTCTTTACTGAAGACTCATCTCTTCAGTGGGTCATATGATTGAGTGTAGCCTGGCCCAGGAGTGTGAACGTGAACGGAAATCCTCTGGAGCAACGAACCGCCCTTGCTGTCTCTGCCTGGCCGGTTCCCCTCTTTCCACTGGGATTCTCTGCCTCTAACCCTATTACAGGGGCTGAGTCACTGGCTTACTGGTGCTCTTTCATGCCGTTCCAAGGAGGGGTGCGTCACTTGTGTGGGTTGAGTCACTGATGCCCCCCCTTGGGTTGTGCCGTGGTGGAGATAGTTGTGGGCTATACTCGGCCTTGTCTCAGGATGGTAAGTTGGTGGTTGAAGATATCCCTCTAGTGGTGTGGGGGTTGTGCTTTGGCAAAGTGGTTGGGGTTATATCCTTCCTGTTTGGCCCTGTCCGGGGGTGTCATCGGATGGGGCCACAGTGTCTCCTGAACCCTCCTGTCTCAGCCTCCAGTATTTATGCTGCAGTAGTTCATGTGTCGGGGGGCTAGGGTCAGTTTGTTATATCTGGAATACTTCTCCTGTCTTATCCGGTGTCCTGTGTGAATTTAAGTATGCTCTCTCTAATTCTCTCTTTCTTTCTCTCTCGGAGGACCTGAGCCCTAGGACCATGCCTCAGGACTACCTGGCATGATGACTCCTTGCTGTCCCCAGTCCACCTGGCCGTGCTGCTGCTCCAGTTTCAAATGTTCTGCCTGTGATTATTATTATTTGACAATACTGGTAATTTATGAACATTTGAACATCTTGGCCATGTTCTGTTATAATCTCCACCCGGCAGAGCCAGAAGAGGACTGGCCACCCCTCATAGCCTGGTTCCTCTCTAGGTTTCTACCTAGGTTTTGGCCTTTCTAGGGAGTTTTTCCTAGCCACCGTGCTTCTACACCTGCATTGCTTGCTGTTTGGGGTTTTAGGCTGGGTTTCTGTACAGCACTTTGAGATATCAGCTGATGTATGAAAGGCTATATAAATAAATTTGATTTGTACCCTGTCCCACCCTAACACCACCCTGTATCTGTCCCACCCTAACACCACCCTGCTCCCTGTCCCACCCTAACACCACCTTGCTCCCTGTACCACCCTAACACCACCCTGTCTCTGTGCCACCCTAACACCACCCTGTCTCTGTACCACCCTAACACCACCCTGTCTCTGTCCCACCCTAACACCACCCTGTACCACCCGAACACCACCCTGTACCACCCGAACACCACCCTGTACCCTGTCCCACCCTAACACCACCTTGCTCCCTGCCCAGCAGCTCAGAATGTGATTACCGCTCCTCTTCCTGCGGTTTATCCCGGTAGTGTCCCGCCGTAACTCCTCTCATCCTGCCAAGCCTGGGACTTAGTGCAATCTTCAGTTGACACACAATCCAGCACCACATACACGGTCAGTGGCAGTGCACCCTGCTCTGCACCACTCCTCTTATGTAATAGGAGTTTCCTCTTCTCTCACAAACAAGACACGATGAATGTGGGATGTGCAAAGCAGAGATCGCAAGGGCCAACGTTCCAGAACGCGGACAACATTCTAGAATGCAGAGAGCATATTCTATAGTGCAGACAACATTCTACAATGCAGACAACATTCTATAATGCAGAGAACATTCTATAATGCAGAGAACATTCTACAGTGCCGACAACATTCTATAATGCCGACAACATTCTATAATGCCATCAAAGTTCTAGAATGTTAACAAGGTTCTGGAATACAAATCTTCTAGAAGGTTAACGATGTTCTAGAATATTAACATGAATAACAGCTGTTATAATAGGTTGGGACTTAAGACAGGAAGGAAATGAAGACACTCTTACAGTCCATATACTGGAACTACAACTTACTTTTATTGTAAGTTGATTATAATACACTCATGTTGACATTGGTTATAGAATCACCAGACAATATAATAATGATCATTACTAATAATAGAATGTGACATTGTGTTCCAAAGCTGTTATGTATACAGTGTTGGTCTGCCTCCTCAGTGACAGCTTGGGTACAGGCTGCTCTGCTCCCCTCCTCTCCTCTCCTGACAGAGTGAGGCTGAGTGGTTGTTGCCAAACCTTTCTCTCTCCCTCTGATGTTTACACTTTCATAACAGCAACATATCCTTCTATATAACAGTGTTGTACTGAACTCTAATCAGTTGAATAACTTGTTCTACATGACGGGTTCAGCTGATGGTGCTCCACTCAAAAGCATAAACCCATGATTACAATAGCATTATTAATAGATATGTGAAACAAACATTACATCTGAATTTGATTCATATAGTATTATTGACAGGTATGTGAAACAAACATTACATCTGAATTTGATTCATATAGTATTATTGACAGGTATGTGAAACAAACATTACATCTGAATTTGATTCATATAGTATTATTGACAGGTATGTGAAACAAACATTACTGCTCTCTTGCCAACTCCTTATTGAATTGTCAACCCAAACACATTAACAGGAACAGACTGGCACTCAGGCTCGTCTCAGTATGAGGATTGAAACAGTACATATTGTCTGCATTAAACTTTAGACCAACAGTCCAGACCCTAGGATATACACTGGGCAGTTCAAAGGAAAACTAGAATAAAGCAATTAAGTCAAATAATTTATTCAACAACATTCCCTTTAAATAAGAAAAAGAAGATGAAGGATGATGAGCAGCTAGATCAAAGACCTTTGACAGCTGGAACCAAGAGAACCAGCCACTTGGTTATAAAGAAGATGAAGGATGATGAGCAGCTAGATCAAAGACCTTTGACAGCAGGAACCAAGAGAACCAGCCACTTGGTTATAAAGAAGATGAAGGATGATGAGCAGCTAGATCAAAGACCTGTGACAGCAGGAACCAAGAGAACCAGCCACTTGGTTTCTATAGTAAATATCACCAACAAATAAATAATCACATGGTATATATATTAAAATATGATAAACTGACTAGTTATGGCTTTGGTTAACTAAAGAAAGCCTACTATACAGCTGATGAATAAAAACACATTGATTTCAAGTATAGAGTTTCCCCTTTACCATCACCAGGTGGGTTAAAGGAACAATCAGGTGTTTCAGAATACAGAGAAACACCTCCAGCTGGGTTCAATATACCGACCTGGGGATCGATTCAATCAGGAGCTCTGTTTATCCCTGGAGCTGTATCGGTATCCCAGTGAGCACAAGACGTACTTTCAACGTTGTTGTTGTTGATATTCCAAGGCTGCATGAAGCCCCGTCTATGAACAGGTCCTGTGTTTCATCAGGTTCAGAGTTATTTTTGCATCATTTATGATTCAGACTTAGATCCAGGGCTGGTGTCGGTGGCTGCAGCTAACATCAACAATCACAATTTACATCCATAATGTTACATGTCTAACAGAAAGCACATACCACACTACGTTGACAGGTTGAACAACGTAGCTAGAATACTTCATTTTTATAGGTGCACTGGTGCTCCTAAATTCAAATTGCAGGTTGCACAGCAAAATATTTAGGCGCAAATGTAAGTAAAATGTACCCTCTGTAGAGCCCTGCCATGTGGAGGTTATTCATGTGGACCCAAGCAGAGAGGGTTGGACCTGACAGTGTATCATCAAGAGAAGAGGGTTGGACCTGACAGTGCATCATCAAGAGAAAAGGGTAGGGCCAGACAGTGTATCATCAAGAGGGTAGGGCCAGACAGTGCATCAAGAGAAGAGGGTTGGACCTGACAGTGTATCATCAAGAGGGTAGGGCCTGACAGTGTATCATCAAGAGAAGAGGTTTGGACCTGACAGTGTATCATCAAGAGGGTAGGACCTGACAGTGTATCATCAAGAGGGTAGGGCTTGACAGTGTATCATCAAGAGAAGAGGGTTGGACCTGACAGTGTATCATCAAGAGAAAAGGGTAGGGCCTGACAGTGTATCATCAAGAGGGTAGGGACAGACAGTGTATCATCAAGAGAAGAGGGTAGGGCCTGACAGTGTATCATCAAGAGAAAAGGGTAGGGCCAGACAGTGTATCATCAAGAGAAGAGGGTAGGGCCTGACAGTGTATCATCAAGAGAAAAGGGTAGGGACAGACAGTGTATCATCAAGAGAAGAGGGTAGGGCCTGACAGTGTATCATCAAGAGGGTTGGACCTGACAGTGTATCATCAAGAGGGTAGGGCCTGACAGTGTATCATCAAGAGAAGAGGGTTGGACCTGACAGTGTATCATCAAGAGAAAAGGGTAGGGCCTGACAGTGTATCATCAAGAGGGTAGGGACAGACAGTGTATCATCAAGAGAAGAGGGTAGGGCCTGACAGTGTATCATCAAGAGAAAAGGGTAGGGCCAGACAGTGTATCATCAAGAGAAGAGGGTAGGGCCTGACAGTGTATCATCAAGAGAAAAGGGTAGGGACAGACAGTGTATCATCAAGAGAAGAGGGTAGGGCCTGACAGTGTATCATCAAGAGGGTTGGACCTGACAGTGTATCATCAAGAGGGTAGGGCCTGACAGTGTATCATCAAGAGAAGAGGTTTGGACCTGACAGTGTATCATCAAGAGGGTAGGGCCTGACAGTGTATCATCAAGAGAAGAGGTTTGGACCTGACAGTGTATCATCAAGAGGGTTGGACCTGACAGTGTATCATCAAGAGGGTAGGGCCAGACAGTGTATCATCAAGAGAAGAGGGTTGGACCTGACAGTGTATCATCAAGAGGGTAGGGACAGACAGTGTATCATCAAGAGAAGAGGGTAGGGCCTGACAGTGTATCATCAAGAGGGTAGGGCTTGACAGTGTATCATCAAGAGGGTAGGGACAGACAGTGTATCATCAAGAGAAGAGGGTTGGACCTGACAGTGTATCATCAAGAGGGTAGGGACAGACAGTGTATCATCAAGAGAAGAGGGTAGGGCCTGACAGTGTATCATCAAGAGGGTAGGGCTTGACAGTGTATCATCAAGAGGGTAGGGACAGACAGTGTATCATCAAGAGAAGAGGGTTGGACCTGACAGTGTATCATCAAGAGAAAAGGGTAGGGCCAGACAGTGTATCAAGAGAAGAGGGTAGGACCAGACAGTGTATTGTCAAGAGAAGAGGGTTGGACCTGACAGTGTATCATCAAGAGAAAAGGGTAGGGCCGGACAGTTCATCAAGAGAAGAGGGTAGGACCAGACAGTGTATTGTCAAGAGAAGAGGGTAGGACCTGACAGTTCATCAAGAGAAGAGGGTAGGGCCGGACAGTGTATCAAGAGAAGAGGGTAGGACCAGACAGTGTATTGTCAATAGAAGAGGGTAGGGCCTGACAGTGTATCATCAAGAGAAGAGGGTAGGACCTGACAGTGTATCATCAAGAGAAGAGGGTAGGACCAGACAGTGTATTGTCAAGAGAAGAGGGTAGGGCCAGACAGTTCATCAAGAGAAGAGGGTAGGACCAGACAGTGTATTGTCAAGAGAAGAGGGTGGGACCTGACAGTGCATCAAGAGAAGAGGGTGGGACCTGACAGTGCATCAAGAGAAGAGGGTGGGACCTGACAGTGCATCAAGAGAAGAGGGTAGGACCTGACAGTGCATCAAGAGAAGAGGGTAGGACCAGACAGTGTATTGTCAAGAGAAGAGGGTGGGACCTGACAGTGCATCAAGAGAAGAGGGTGGGACCTGACAGTGCATCAAGAGAAGAGGGTGGGACCTGACAGTGCATCAAGGGAAGAGGGTAGGACCTGACAGTGCATCGTCAGATAGTTATTTCCTGTTTTGATGCTCAGGTGATCTAACAGTAAAACATTGGTACAGCGTGTGTTGTTGGGACCTCTTTGCGGGGTGCAGGGTTAGAAGCTGGAGCACGGGGTAGGAGGCAGATTCCCTGGGCGGTTTGGGGCTAGGCAGACCCTTCTCAGACCTCTCAGGCCACGGCAGGGGAGGTGCTCCAGAAGCACCAACGTCGTCTGCTGTGGTGTTTGTTGAGAACCACGTCCTCTTTCTCCCTCTCCTTCCTCACCCGCTGGTAGTGGTCCTCCTCCTTCAGGTACCACACTGGGGGCCAGCGGTGCTTCTCAAAATATTCCTGGTTCTCTGGGAGGGAAACACAACACCGACAGACCATCAGACAACATGTAGTGTAGCTACCACAGACTGGGCAGTACAGAGCACAGGTGGCAAACTCATTCCA
Source organism: Oncorhynchus mykiss (assembly GCF_013265735.2). Lineage (NCBI taxonomy): Eukaryota > Metazoa > Chordata > Actinopteri > Salmoniformes > Salmonidae > Oncorhynchus > Oncorhynchus mykiss. The sequence continues at coordinate 662,662 of NW_023493660.1, forward strand.
TAGACGGTTTTCACTCTTCCCTTGGACTTGATTGATCCATTAAGGTCACTGATTAGTTAGGCAGTCCAATCACCTTGTTTTCTAGGTCTTCATTAAACACAAATGGAAAGGAAATAACAAAAAGCAGCAGACATTATCAAGAGAAGAGGGTATCTGACAGGAAACACATGAATAGAAGTCCAAAACCAAACTGTTCAGTGTTCACCGTTCATTGATTGTGATTGGTTGTGTGCTGATCAGAACCAGCGGACGAATAACTCACCTGCAGATTTGGCCTTGATCTCTTTGCGATAGTTGGCACAGACATTGTTGTAGTGAGTGCAGATGTGATGTAAGCACCAAGCTGCTAACTGGTTAGCATTATGGAACTGGAAGAAAAACAAAACGAAGGGAAATACATTGAAACCTGCAGAACAATCATCCTATATTTAAAACTGTAGATCAATCATCCTATATTTAAAACTGCAGAACAATCATCCTATATTTAAAACTGTAGATCAATCATCCTATATTTAAAACTGCAGAACAATCATCCTATATTTAAACTGCAGAACAATCATCCTATATTTAAACTGCAGAACAATTATCCTATATTTAAAACTGTAGATCAATCATCCTATATTTAAAACTGTAGATCAATCATCCTATATTTAAAACTGTAGATCAATCATCCTATATTTAAACTGCAGAACAATCATCCTATATTTAAACTGCAGAACAATTATCCTATATTTAAAACTGCAGAACAATCATCCTATATTTAAAACTGTAGATCAATCATCCTATATTTAAAACTGCAGAACAATCATCCTATATTTAAACTGCAGAACAATCATCCTATATTTAAAACTGTAGATCAATCATCCTATATTTAAAACTGCAGATCAATCATCCTATATTTAAAACTGTAGATCAATCATCCTATATTTAAAACTGTAGATCAATCATCCTATATTTAAAACTGCAGAACAATCATCCTATATTTAAACTGCAGAACAATCATCCTATATTTAAAACTGTAGATCAATCATCCTATATTTAAAACTGCAGAACAATCATCCTATATTTAAACTGCAGAACAATCATCCTATATTTAAAACTGTAGATCAATCATCCTATATTTAAAACTGCAGAACAATCATCCTATATTTAAACTGCAGAACAATCATCCTATATTTAAAACTGCAGAACAATCATCCTATATTTAAACTGCAGAACAATCATCCTATATTTAAAACTGTAGATCAATCATCCTATATTTAAAACTGCAGAACAATCATCCTATATTTAAACTGCAGAACAATCATCTTATATTTAAAACTGTAGATCAATCATCCTATATTTAAAACTGCAGAACAATCATCCTATATTTAAAACTGCAGAACAATCATCCTATATTTAAACTGCAGAACAATCATCCTATATTTAAACTGCAGAACAATCATCCTATATTTAAAACTGCAGAACAATCATCCTATATTTAAAACTGCAGAACAATCATCCTATATTTAAACTGCAGAACAATCATCTTATATTTAAAACTGTAGATCAATCATCCTATATTTAAAACTGCAGAACAATCATCCTATATTTAAACTGCAGAACAATCATCCTATATTTAAACTGCAGAACAATCATCCTATATTTAAAACTGCAGAACAATCATCCTATATTTAAAACTGCAGAACAATCATCCTATATTTAAAACTGTAGATCAATCATCCTATATTTAAAACTGCAGAACAATCATCCTATATTTAAACTGCAGAACAATCATCCTATATTTAAACTGCAGAACAATCATCCTATATTTAAAACTGTAGATCAATCATCCTATATTTAAAACTGCAGAACAATCATCCTATATTTAAACTGCAGAACAATCATCCTATATTTAAACTGCAGAACAATCATCCTATATTTAAACTGCAGAACAATCATCTTATATTTAAAACTGTAGAACAATCATCCTATATTTAAAACTGCAGAACAATCATCCTATATTTAAAACTGCAGAACAATCATCCTATATTTAAACTGCAGAACAATCATCCTAGGTGAATACCTCTGTCTATATCCTGTTCTAGTAAACCAACCTGAGCCAGTTCTAGACAGGTGAGTACCTCTCCGTCTATATCCCGTTCTAGTAAACCAACCTGAGTAAGTTCCAGAGAGGTGAGTACCTCTCTGTCTATATCCTGTTCTAGTAAACCAACCTGAGCCAGTTCCAGATAGGTGAGTACTTCGCCGTCTATATCCTGTTCTAGTAAACCAACCTGAGCCAGTTCTAGACAGGTGAGTACCTCTCCGTCTATATCCCGTTCTAGTAAACCAACCTGAGTAAGTTCCAGACAGGTGAGTACCTCTCTGTCTATATCCTGTTCTAGTAAACCAACCTGAGCCAGTTCCAGAGAGGTGAGTACCTCTCTGTCTATATCCTGTTCTAGTAAACCAACCTGAGCCAGTTCCAGACAGGTGAGTACTTCGCCGTCTATATCCTGTTCTAGTAAACCAACCTGAGCCAGTTCCAGACAGGTGAGTACTTCACCGTCTATATCCTGTTCTAGTAAACCAACCTGAGCCAATTCCAGACAGGTGAGTACCTCTCTGTCTATATCCTGTTCTAGTAAACCAACCTGAGCCAGTTCCAGATAGGTGAGTACTTCGCCATCTATATCCTGTCCATCTTTGGAGGCTTTCACCAGCTCACTCACAGCATAGTGTTCTGTGGAGCAGACAGAGGAAACCTCTTCAGACAACCTTTAAAATAAACTACATAGAGTTTCAGAACCCAAGTTGAAAGCAATATTCTATAGACGATGCTTCACGGTCACAAGGCACCCAAGAAAAACAATACAGAAAGGGTTAAAAAGGGTTCACTCCGGCAGTATGCAATCCCAGCTACCGCAGCACTGTAGTTACAGTTTTAATACTGTAGTAATACTGTAACTACAATGACACAGGTACAAATACACTGTGAATCTCAGAATACACAGAGCTAGGAGACAAAGGTGTTTCTATATTAAGGCCTGTCTGCTGTCCTAAAGCCCTGCCTGTCTACCGAGCTCTACAGAGCAGAGGACGTTTGTTGTTGTTGATGTTTCCATTCTGTTTGGTATGTTGTTGTTGATGTTTCCATTCAGTTTGTTGTTGTTGTTGTTGTTTCCATTCCGTTTGGTTTGTTGTTGTTGTTTCCATTCAGTTTGGTTTGTTGTTGTTGTTGTTTCCATTCCGTTTGTTGTTGTTGATGTTTCCATTCCGTTTGTTTTTTTGTTGATGTTGATGTTTCCATTCTGTTTGGTTTGTTGTTGTTTCCATTCCGTTTGTTTTTTTGTTGATGTTTCCATTCTGTTTGGTATGTTGTTGTTGTTGATGTTTCCATTCTGTTTGGTATGTTGTTGTTGTTGATGTTTCCATTCCGTTTGGTTTGTTGTTGATGTTTCCATTCCGTTTGGTATGTTGTTGATGTTGTTGTTGATGTTTCCATTCCGTTTGGTATGTTGTTGTTGTTGTTGTTGTTGATATTTCCATTCCGTTTGGTATGTTGTTGTTGTTGATGTTTCCATTCTGTTTGGTATGTTGTTGTTGTTGTTGTTGATGTTTCCATTCCGTTTGGTATGTTGTTGTTGTTGTTGTTGTTGATATTTCCATTCCGTTTGGTATGTTGTTGTTGTTGATGTTTCCATTCGGTTTGGTATGTTGTTGTTGTGGATGTTTCCATTCTGTTTGGTATGTTGTTGTTGTTGATGTTTCCATTCCGTTTGGTTTGTTGTTGTTGATGTTTCCATTCCGTTTGTTTTTTTGTTGATGTTGATGTTTCCATTCTGTTTGGTATGTGGTTGTTGTTGTTGATGTTTCCATTCTGTTTGGTATGTTGTTGTTGATGTTTCCATTCCGTTTGGTATGTTGTTGTTGTTGTTGATGTTTCCATTCTGTTTGGTATGTTGTTGTTGTTGATGTTTCCATTCTGTTTGGTATGTTGTTGTTGTTGATGTTTCCATTCCGTTTAGTTTGTTGTTGTTGTTGTTTCCATTCCGTTTGGTTTTTGTTGTTTCCATTCTGTTTGTTTTTTTGTTGATGTTTCCATTCAGTTTGGTATGTTGTTGTTGTTGTTGTTGATGTTTCCATTCCGTTTGGTATGTTGTTGATGTTTCCATTCCGTTTGGTTTGTTGTTGTTTCCATTCCGTTTGTTTTTTTGTTGTTGTTTCCATTCCGTTTGGTTTGTTGTTGTTGTTGTTGATGTTTCCATTCTGTTTGGTATGTTGTTGTTGATGATTCCTTTCCGTTTGGTGTGTTGTTGTTGTTGTTTCCATTCCGTTTGGTTTGTTGTTGTTGTTGTTGTTTCCATTCCGTTTGGTTTGTTGTTGTTGATGATGTTTCCATTCCGTTTGGTTTGTTGTTGATATTTCCATTCCGTTTGGTTTGTTGTTGTTGTTTCCATTCCGTTTGGTTTGTTGTTGATGTTTCCATTCTGTTTGGTATGTTGTTGATGTTTCCATTCCGTTTGGTTTGTTGTATGTTCTGTTGTCATGTTCCAAAAGAAGCACAGGAATCATCTTGTACATACAGTAATATGCCTGATTTAATAAGCTTCAAAATAAAATCATTTTGAAACAGAAATGGCTGCCAGCAGAACAGTTACAGTCACTCACCCTCAAGACAACATGAAAACAGTTCAACCAGTTTTGCTAGAGAAAGTAAAATGGTCAATGATCAAAAGGTCAGAATGATCAGCTCAACTCTCCTCCTCAGCCAGTGTGTCCTGATCGACCCCGCTCCTCAGCCAGTGTGTCCTGATCGACCCCGCTCCTCAGCCAGTGTCCCCTGATCGACCCCGCTCCTCAGCCAGTGTCCTGATCGACCCCGCTCCTCAGCCAGTGTCCCCTGATCGACCCCGCTCCTCAGCCAGTGTGTCCTGATCGACCCCGCTCCTCAGCCAGTGTGTCCTGATCGACCCCGCTCCTCAGCCAGTGTGTCCTGATCGACCCTGCTCCTCAGCCAGTGTCCTCTGATCAACCATGCTCCTCAGCCAGTGTCCTCTGATCAACCATGCTCCTCAGCCAGTGTCCCCTGATCGACCCTGCTCCTCAGCCAGTGTCCTCTGATCAACCATGCTCCTCAGCCAGTGTGTCCTGATCGACCCTGCTCCTCAGCCAGTGTCCCCTGATCGACCCTGCTCCTCAGCCAGTGTCCTCTGATCAACCATGCTCCTCAGCCAGTGTCCTCTGATCAACCATGCTCCTCAGCCAGTGTCCTCTGATCAACCATGCTCCTCAGCCAGTGTCCCCTGATCGACCCTGCTCCTCAGCCAGTGTCCTCTGATCAACCATGCTCCTCAGCCAGTGTGTCCTGATCAACCCTGCTCCTCAGCCAGTGGATTTCGAACAAACAATCTATGAATGACCCAGAATGCACTGAGGAGCATTAACACATTGGAGTCAATTTAGGAACACCCCCTTAGAGAGTTGGGACATTGGAGTTCTGCATTGTGATGCACTGCAGCCATGTTATCTCCCCATTGACATTACATGGGGATAGTGAATGCTATGTAACTGAAGGTCTAGAACTAGAACAATATTCTACTGTCTAAAAGCCCAAATCTCGAAACAGATGGCTCTGGACAGAGCAGACTGCTGATGGATCAAGCACCTGTGAGGGCGGTCAGTCTGGGGAGACAGTCTGTTAGCCAGGGTTATGGTTAGTACCTGTCAGAGCAGTCAGTCTGGGGAGACAGTCTGTTAACCAGGGTTAGTACCTGTCAGAGCAGTCAGTCTGGGGAGTCAGTCTGTTAGCCAGGGTTAGTACCTGTCAGAGCAGTCAGTCTGGGGAGACAGTCTGTTAGCCAGGGTTATGGTTAGTACCTGTCAGAGCAGTCAGTCTAGGGAGACAGTCTGTTAGCCAGGGTTATGGTTAATACCTGTCAGAGCAGTCAGTCTGGGGAGACAGTCTGTTAACCAGGGTTATGGTTAGTACCTGTCAGAGCAGTCAGTCTGGGGAGACAGAGTCTGTTAACCAGGGTTAGTACCTGTCAGAGCAATCAGTCTGGGGAGTCAGTCTGTTAACCAGGGTTAGTACCTGTCAGAGCAGTCAGTCTGGGAAGACAGTCTGTTAACCAGGGTTATGGTTAGTACCTGTCAGAGCAGTCAGTCTGGGGAGACAGAGTCTGTTAGCCAGGGCCGTCAACTCCATAGGATCCAGCTCTGCCATGGGACAAAGCTGATTGGTGTAGAGATACTCCAGAACAGCCTGCATACACACCCTGCTGGTGCCTGGGAACGAGACCTAAACACACAGATACACACAGACACACACGCAGGCAGACACAGACACACACAGGAAAGAACAGAGACATCATTTGACAACATCTAAATGTCCTGTTTCACTGTCAGTAAAGACCAACATTAGAGACAACAGGGGCTCTGTAAAGACTACAGAGGCCCTGCAAAGACTAGCAGCAGACTACAGAGGCTCTGTAAGGACTAGCAGCAGACTAGAGGCTCTGTAGAAACTAGGACACCGGGTAGTAGCTTGCTACCACACTAAAATAAAGATGTCCCCATGGTTAAAGAGAGAGGTAGTGTTAGACTGTTAGCCTGCTGGTCTGCCTGTCTGCCTGCCTGAGAGCAGTGAAACAGAACAGGACTCTGTTCAGAGAGAGGTAGTGTTAGCCTGCTGGTCTGCCTGTTAGGCTGCTGGTCTGCCTGTTAGTCTGCTGGTCTGCCTGTTAGTCTGCTGGTCTGCCTGTTAGCCTGCTGGTCTGCCTGTTAGCCTGCTGGTCTGCCTGTTAGCCTGCTGGTCTGCCTGTCTGCCTGTCTGAGAGCAGTGAAACAGAACAGGACTCTGTTCAGAGAGAGGTAGTGTTAGCCTGCTGGTCTGCCTGTTAGGCTGCTGGTCTGCCTGTTAGCCTGCTGGTCTGCCTGTTAGCCTGCTGGTCTGCCTGTTAGCCTGCTGGTCTGCCTGTTAGCCTGCTGGTCTGCCTGCCTGCCTGCCTGAGAGCAGTGAAACAGAACAGGACTCTGTGTTCAGACAGTGTCCTTGTCCTAACGGCTATTTAAAGATCTCTGAATGACGTCTATTTTTACTCGTTACTCTGATGAACCGGTCATGTCACTGTTCCTACTGCTACCTGGGGTTTAATCAATGAACTGGAGACAACATCCCATATTCCCTATGGATCCTGGTCAACTGGAGACAACATCCCATATTCCCTATAGATCCTGGTCAACTGGAGACAACATCCCATATTCCCTATGGATCCTGGTCAACTGGAGACAACATCCCATATTCCCTATAGATCCTGGTCAACTGGAGACAACATCCCATTCCCTATATTCCCTATGGATCCTTGTAATCCCTATGGATCCTGGTCAGGTGTGTGCCTTTCCAAATCATATCCAATCAATTGAATTCACCACAGGTGGACTCCAATCAAGTTGAAGAAACATCAAGGACGATCAATGGAAACAGGATGCACCTGAGCTCAATTTCGAGTTTCATAGCAAAGGGTCCGAATACTTATGTAAATAAGGTATTTCTATATTTAATTTTGTATAAAAGTGCAATAAAATAAAAATATGTATTTTCTCTTTGTCATTATAGGGTATTGTATGTGGAGTGATGACTTCGTCAATGTACTTATTAATGAAGCCAACTCCTCACTGGTACTTCCTGTTTTAGTGTTTGCTTGTAAATAAAATACCCTGCTCAAAAGTAGTTTACTACATAGGGAATAGGGTGCCATTTGGGACAAAGATAACCCTAACCCAGACTGTGATGCAGACAAGTTAACTCTCCATGAAGGATCCTTCGAACACAGCATCCTAACCCCAACACTAGATATTACTCTGTGTTGTCGACTCACCTCGTTGTTAGCACTCTCCATGAAGGATCCTCCGAACACAGCAGCCATCCAATCACAGGAGGAGATGAGCAGAGGTCTGTGAGCATTGATGGTTCCATCCTCCAACCTGAAGGTGACGTCTGAGACAGAGACATTATAACAACAACCTGAAGGTGACGTCTGAGACAGAGACATTATAACAACAACCTGAAGGTGACGTCTGAGACAGAGACATTATAACAACAACCTGAAGGTGACGTCTGAGACAGAGACATTATAACAACAACCTGAAGGTGATGTCTGAGACACATTATAACAACAACCTGAAGGTGACGTCTGAGACATTATAACAACAACCTGAAGGTGACGTCTGAGACAGAGACATTATAACAACAACCTGAAGGTGACGTCTGAGACAGAGACATAACAACAACCTGAAGGTGATGTCTGAGACAGAGACATTATAACAACAACCTGAAGGTGACGTCTGAGACAGAGACATTATAACAACAACCTGAAGGTGACGTCTGAGACATTATAACAACAACCTGAAGGTGACGTCTGAGACAGAGACATTATAACAACAACCTGAAGGTGACGTCTGAGACAGAGACATTATAACAACAACCTGAAGGTGATGTCTGAGACAGAGACATTATAACAACAACCTGAAGGTGATGTCTGAGACAGAGACATTATAACAACAACCTGAAGGTGATGTCTGAGACAGAGACATTATAACAACAACCTGAAGGTGACGTCTGAGACAGAGACATTATAACAACAACCTGAAGGTGATGTCTGAGACAGAGACATTATAACAACAACCTGAAGGTGATGTCTGAGACAGAGACATTATAACAACAACCTGAAGGTGATGTCTGAGACAGAGACATTATAACAACAACCTGAAGGTGATGTCTGAGACAGAGACATTATAACAACAACCTGAAGGTGATGTCTGAGACAGAGACATTATAACAACAACCTGAAGGTGACGTCTGAGACAGAGACATTATAACAACAACCTGAAGGTGACGTCTGAGACAGAGACATTACAACAACAACCTGAAGGTGATGTCTGAGACAGAGACATTATAACAACAACCTGAAGGTGACGTCTGAGACAGAGACATTATAACAACAACCTGAAGGTGACGTCTGAGACAGAGACATTATAACAACAACCTGAAGGTGATGTCTGAGACAGAGACATTATAACAACAACCTGAAGGTGACGTCTGAGACAGAGACATTACAACAACAACCTGAAGGTGACGTCTGAGACAGAGACATAACAACAACCTGAAGGTGACGTCTGAGACAGAGACATTATAACAACAACCTGAAGGTGACGTCTGAGACACATTATAACAACAACCTGAAGGTGATGTCTGAGACAGAGACATTATAACAACAACCTGAAGGTGACGTCTGAGACAGAGACATTATAACAACAACCTGAAGGTGACGTCTGAGACAGAGACATTATAACAACCTGAAGGTGACGTCTGAGACAGAGACATTATAACAACAACCTGAAGGTGACGTCTGAGACAGAGACATTACAACAACAACCTGAAGGTGACGTCTGAGACAGAGACATTATAACAACCTGAAGGTGACGTCTGAGACAGAGACATTACAACAACAACCTGAAGGTGACGTCTGAGACAGAGACATTATAACAACCTGAAGGTGACGTCTGAGACAGACATTATAACAACAACCTGAAGGTGACGTCTGAGACAGAGACATTACAACAACCTGAAGGTGACGTCTGAGACAGAGACATTATAACAACAACCTGAAGGTGATGTCTGAGACAGAGACATTATAACAACCTGAAGGTGATGTCTGAGACAGAGACATTACAACAACAACCTGAAGGTGACGTCTGAGACAGAGACATTATAACAACAACCTGAAGGTGATGTCTGAGACAGAGACATTATAACAACCTGAAGGTGATGTCTGAGACAGAGACATTATAACAACAACCTGAAGGTGACGTCTGAGACAGAGACATTACAACAACAACCTGAAGGTGACGTCTGAGACAGAGACATTATAACAACAACCTGAAGGTGACGTCTGAGACAGAGACATTACAACAACAACCTGAAGGTGACGTCTGAGACAGAGACATTATAACAACAACCTGAAGGTGACGTCTGAGACAGAGACATTACAACAACAACCTGAAGGTGATGTGTGCCCCAGAGAAACACATCACATCAACCCCATCCACATTTCCAAACACATGATAACTTCCTAGTCAAAAGCAACAGAAAACACTTTGATCTACGATGCAGCATGGTTTACCTGTGAATGTGTTCTTGTTGAGACACTCCTTGATGCGGTTGGATTTCCTGACGTGGAAGGCCTTGGTGATCTCCTGGTTCATGAAGCCTTCATGGTTCATGATGTTCTCCACCATCATCCTCAGGTCAAACACCTCCAGGACCTCCGCGATCTGGGCGATCTTCATCAGATCCCGCTCCTCTTCATCCAGCTCCCCAGTGTAGAGGAACCTCAACACGGCACTGAACGGACCCAGCTGGATGGAGTAGTCCATCTTCACCACCGTCATGTGAGCCGGGGAGCCCGTCACAGGGTTGGTCACGCTCTCCTTGTGGATGCTGTAGAAGGCCTTGCTCCAGGAGGCCAAGGACAGCTTGGTGCGCCGGTGCTTACCAGAGAAGCTCATCATCTTCAGGGTGCCGTCACTCTTAGAGGCCCGGAGGGAGCAGGGGGAGAGGTTGGGGAGCACAGCCACGTCCTCCTCTGTGTCCAGACTAAGGGTCCTGAGGAGAGAGTCCCGGGCATGCCGCTCCGTCACCACCAGGCACTGGGACTCGTCACTGAAGTCCATCTGGAAACAATCACATTTATAACAGGTTTTTTTTATGTCACAAAGTGCTCTACAGAAACCCAACCGGAAACCACAGAGAGCAAGCAATACTGAGGCAGAAGCACAGTGGCTAGGAATAAAAACCTAGAAGGAAGGAATCCGAGAGAGGAACCTAGAGAGGAACCTAGAGAGGAACCTAGAGAGGAACCAGGCAAAGAGACACTACCTGGAACAGGTCATAAAACTTGGAGGAGGAGGTGGAGAGGTAGATCTTGTGGGCGAAGATGTGGATGTGGTCCTGGAGGATGAACATGACGTCAGCACAAAGAGGACTGTCCAATAGGAGGCCAGGACCCTCCCCGTTGTTGATGACACACTCTGGAATCTTGATGAGAGGGGGCGGTGCTTTGGGCGGCAGGAAGGGCGCCTGGAGGAGGGGCTTCTGGACCTTCCGGAGGTGGGACTTCCAGAACTGCAGGTGTCGACGGGAGATGAGCGCGGCTCGAATGGCATTGTCGAAGATGTCCTTGATGCCAAACTGGTCGAACACACTGGTCTCATAGTAGGAGATGCCCAGCTCCTTGGCCACCTCCCGGCCACTCTCTGGAGGAAGGATGTCTCCGGGCTTTATCGGCCTGGTGGGGAGGAAATAAGAGCGATTCTCAATATGGAAGAATACAAAGTCATTATCTATTAAATGTATGTAAACCGGTTTGCTTAATTTAATAAAATGTCAGTAGTTACTGCACATAGAGTTTCAACTAGCACGAAAATGTATAGATCTCGTCAATCAAAACCAGCTACATGATGACGTAACGCTGATTTTATACCTGGCTAGTGGCCTCCTGGCCCTGTTGACAGTCACATGGTGACATAATGCTGATTCTATACCTGGCTAGTGGCCTCCTGGCCCTGTTGACAGCCACATGGTGACATAATGCTGATTCTATACCTGGCTAGTGGCCTCCTGGCCCTGTTGACAGCCACATGGTGACATAATGCTGATTTTATACCTGGCTAGTGGCCTCCTGGCCCTGTTGACAGCCACATGGTGACATAATGCTGATTATATACCTGGCTAGTGGCCTCCTGGCCCTGTTGACAGCCACATGGTGACATAATGCTGATTCTATACCTGGCTAGTGGCCTCCTGGCCCTGTTGACAGCCACATGGTGACATAATGCTGATTCTATACCTGGCTAGTGGCCTCCTGGCCCTGTTGACAGCCACATGGTGACATAATGCTGATTCTATACCTGGCTAGTGGCCTCCTGGCCCTGTTGACAGCCACATGGTGACATAATGCTGATTCTGTACCTGGCTAGTGGCCTCCTGGCCCTGTTGACAGCCACATGGTGACATAATGCTGCTTTTATACCTGGCTAGTGGCCTCCTGGCCCTGTTGACAGCCACATGGTGACATAATGCTGATTCTATACCTGGCTAGTGGCCTCCTGGCCCTGTTGACAGGCACATGGTGACATAATGCTGATTATATACCTGGCTAGTGGCCTCCTGGCCCTGTTGACAGCCACGTGGTGACATAATGCTGATTTTATACCTGGCTAGTGGCCTCCTGGCCCTGTTGACAGCCACATGGTGACATAATGCTGATTCTATACCTGGCTAGTGGCCTCCTGGCCCTGTTGACAGCCACATGGTGACATAATGCTGATTTTATACCTGGCTAGTGGCCTCCTGGCCCTGTTGACAGCCACATGGTGACATAATGCTGATTCTGTACCTGGCTAGTGGCCTCCTGGCCCTGTTGACAGCCACATGGTGACATAATGCTGATTCTGTACCTGGCTAGTGGCCTCCTGGCCCTGTTGACAGCCACATGGTGACATAATGCTTATTCTGTACCTGGCTAGTGGCCTCCTGGCCTTGTTGACAGTCACATGGTGACATAATGCTGATTCTATACCTGGCTAGTGGCCTCCTGGCCCTGTTGACGGCCTCCAGATCAGCGTAACGCAGGTCCAGCTGACAACCCACCAGGATGACAGGCGTCCTGGGACAAAAGTGCTTGATCTCCATGTGCCACATGGTCTTGACGTGATGCAGAGAGTTGGGGTTGGCGATGGAGAAACACAGCACAACCACGTCTGACCTGGAGAGAACAGAGAGGAGCCAGAAAGACACACCAGATAATCAAAGCCAGAAAGACACACAGAAAGCTACTGTTTACAGGCCTCCTGGGCCGTATGCAGCGTCACTAACTGAGTTCCCTGAATTCCTATCAGACCTTGTTGTCAGGGCAGATAATATTCTAGTTTTTGGTGACTTTAATATTCACATGGAAAAGTCCACAGACCCACTCCAAAAGGCTTTCGGGGCCATCATCAACTCAGTGGGTTTTGTCCAACATGTCTCGAGACTTACTCACTGCCACAGTCAAACTCTGGATCTAGTTTTGTCCCGTGGAATAAATGTTGTGGATCTTAATGTTTTCCTCATAATCGTGGACAAATGACCACGATGTTATTACATTTGCAACAAATAATCTGCTCAGACCCCAACCAAGGATCATCAAAAGCCGTGCTATGAATTCTCAGACAACCCAAATATTCCTAAATTCCCTTCCAGACTCCCTCCACCTACACAAGGACGTCGGAGTACAATTATCGGTTAACCACCTAACTGAGGAACTAAATTTAACCTGGTCTCTGACAAGACAACAGCTACAGTAGTACACCAAACAGAACACCACTCTGACAAGACAACAGCTACAGTACTACACAAAACAGATCATTAACAGTCAGACTGGATCACAGTGTATTGTCATGGCCAGGATCACAGTGTATTGTCATGGCCAGGATCACAATGTATTGTCATGGCCAAAGCCATAGTGTATTGTCATGGCCAAGGCCATATTGTATTGTCATGGCCAGGATCACAGTGTATTGTCATGGCCAAAGCCATAGTGTATTGTCATGGCCAAAGCCATAGTGTATTGTCATGGCCAAAGCCATAGTGTATTGTCATGGCCAAGGCCATAGTGTATTGTCATGGCCAAGGCCATAGTGTATTGTCATGGCCAAGGCCATAGTGTATTGTCATGGCCAAGGCCATAGTGTATTGTCATGGCCAAGGCCACATTGTATTGTCATGGCCAAGGCCTTAGTGTATTGTCATGGCCAAGGCCATAGTGTATTGTCATGGCCAGGATCAGTGTATTGTCATGGCCAAAGCCATAGTGTATTGTCATGGCCAAGGCCATAGTGTATTGTCATGGCCAAGGCCATAGTGTATTGTCATGGCCAAGGCCATAGTGTATTGTCATGGCCAAGGCCATAGTGTATTGTCATGGCCAAGGCCACATTGTATTGTCATGGCCAAGGCCACATTGTATTGTCATGGCCAAGGCCTTAGTGTATTGTCATGGCCAAGGCCATAGTGTATTGTCATGGCCAGGATCAGTGTATTGTCATGGCCAAAGCCAAAGTGTATTGTCATGGCCAAGGCCATAGTGTATTGTCATGGCCAAGGCCATAGTGTATTGTCATGGCCAGGATCACAGTGTATTGTCATGGCCAGGATCACAGTGTATTGTCATGGCCAAGGCCATAGTGTATTGTCATGGCCAGGATCACAGTGTATTGTCATGGCCAAGGCCATATTGTATTGTCATGGCCAAGGCCTGCATTACGATCATACTGTAGAAGGCCTATAACCAAACAGGTACAGAACACAACAATAGTACTAGGTACTCTGGAATATTTAGGGACAACTCATATTCTTGTTGAATATAGTGTTTTCACATCATAACACGATGTGCCTGTGCCTTTAAGTACAGTGATTTAAGTCTTAAGACAGAACTAAGGCAAATAAGTGCTAACCAAGTCCCCTCTCAAGCAAACCTGGGCTCAGGTGCCAAAGCAGAACTTATAATGGGGTCTAGAACCAGTAGACCTTGATTAGAGTCAGAAATCAATGTGTCAGGTGTTCAGCAGCTATCACAGAGGTTATAATGAATGATTAGAGGGGTGTGGGTTTAAACTGCCTACTAGGTAAACAGACAGACAGATCAATGTGTCAGGTGTTCAGCAGCTATAACAGAGGTTATAATGAATGATTAGATAGGTGTGGGTTTAAACTGCCTTCAAGGTAAACAGACAGACCGACCTCATGTCTCGCCGACATAAACAGAGATGTTAGAGGATGATGGTGGCAGCTTGACAACGATCAATCCACCAATCAATGAAAGCTCATCGAAGGCACCAGTTCCATTAAGACCGTCTGAGGCATCATTTAAGAATAACACAGTCGGATACTAAGATCGAGAGTAAACTAATTTACAGGAAATCTAAAACCAGCTGAATATTTTAGTGTCCAGAGGGCCAGAGCCGGGAACCCAGGTCGCTGGCATTGGGCCAATAGGGTTAACCCACTCGGTGGGAATTGTAACATGGCTCATTAGACAGGATCACTACACTATGCATGCAGCCATCAGTCCATGCCAAATACATCAGGACTCACGTCTATTATGCTACACTGTAAATGACTACACCAAACCAGACCCTAGCAGGGTAGTAGATACTACCTAACCAAGCAGAGTAACAGACACTACCTAACCTAGCAGATACTACCTAACCTAGCAGATACTACCTAACCAAGCAGAGTAGCAGACACTACCTAACCTAGCAGGGTAGTAGATACTACCTAACCAAGCAGAGTAGCAGACACTACCTAACCTAGCAGAGTAGCAGATACTACCTAACCTAGCAGATACTACCTAACCTAGCAGATACTACCTAACCAAGCAGAGTAGCAGACACTACCTAACCTAGCAGAGTAGCAGATACTACCTAACCTAGCAGAGTAGCAGATACTACCTAACCTAGCAGATACTACCTAGCAGAGTAGCAGACACTACCTAACCTAGCAGAGTAGCAGACACTACCTAACCTAGCAGAGTAGCAGATACTACCTTACCTAGCAGAGTAGAAGATACTACCTAACCTAGCAGAGTAGCAGATACTACCTAACCTAGCAGAGTAGCAGATACTACCTAACCTAGCAGAGAAGCAGATACTACCTTACCTAGCAGAGTAGCAGATACTACCCAACCTAGCAGATACTACCTTACCTAGCAGAGTAGCAGATATTACCTAACCTAGCAGATACTACCTAACCTAGCAGAGTAGCAGACACTACCTAACCTAGCAGAGAAGCAGATACTACCTTACCTAGCAGAGTAGCAGATACTACCTAACCTAGCAGATACTACCTAACCTAGCAGAGTAGAAGATACTACCTTACCTAGCAGAGTAGCAGATACTACCTTACCTAGCAGAGAAGCAGATACTACCTTACCTAGCAGAGTAGCAGATACTACCTAACCTAGCAGATACTACCTAACCTAGCAGAGTAGCAGACACTACCTAACCTAGCAGAGTAGAAGATACTACCTTACCTAGCAGAGTAGCAGATACTACCTTACCTAGCAGAGTAGCAGATACTACCTTACCTAGCAGAGTAGCAGATACTACCTTACCTAGCAGATACTACCTAACCTAGCAGAGTAGCAGATACTACCTAACCTAGCAGATACTACCTAACCAAGCAGAGTAGCAGGTACTACCTAACATAGCAGAGAAGCAGATACTACCTAACCAAGCAGAGTAGCAGACACTACCTAACCTAGCAGGAACTACCTAACCTAGCAGTGAAGCAGATACTACCTAACCTAGCAGATACTACCTAACCTAGCAGATACTACCTAACCAAGCAGAGTAGCAGACACTACCTAAACTAACAGAGAAGCAGATACTAGCAGATACTACCTAACCTAGCAGAGTAGCAGATACTAGCAGACACTACCTAACCTAGCAGAGAAGCAGATACTAGCAGATACTACCTAACCTAGCAGAGAAGCAGATACTAGCAGATACTACCTAACCTAGCAGATACTACCTAGCAGAGTAGCAGACACTACCTAACCTAGCAGAGTAGCAGATACTACCTAACCTAGCAGAGTAGCAGATACTACCTAACCTAGCAGAGTAGCAGATACTACCTTACCTAGCAGAGTAGAAGATACTACCTTACCTAGCAGAGTAGCAGATACTACCTAACCTAGCAGAGTAGCAGACACTACCTAACCTAGCAGAGAAGCAGATACTAGCAGATACTACCTAACCTAGCAGATACTACCTAGCAGAGTAGCAGACACTACCTAACCTAGCAGAGTAGCAGATACTACCTAACCTAGCAGAGTAGCAGATACTACCTAACCTAGCAGAGAAGCAGATACTACCTAACCTAGCAGAGAAGCAGATACTACCGAACCTAGCAGATACTACCTAACCTAGCAGATACTACCTAACCTAGCAGATACTACCTAACCTAGAAGATACTACCAAACCAAGCAGAGTAGCAGATACTACCTAACCAAGCAGAGTAGCAGATACTACCTAACCTAGCAGATACTACCGAACCTAGCAGAGTAGCAGATACTACCTAACCTAGCAGATACTACCGAACCTAGCAGAGTAGCAGACACTACCTAACCTAGCAGATACTACCTAACCTAGCAGAGTAGCAGATACTACCTTATCTAGCAGAGTAGCAGATACTACCTTACCTAGCGGATACTACCTAACCAAGCAGATACTACCTAACCTAGCAGATACTACCTAACCTAGCAGATACTACCTAACCTAGCAGAGTAGCAGATACTACCGAACCTAGCAGATACTACCTAACCTAGCAGAGTAGCAGGTACTACCTAACCTAGCAGATACTACCGAACCTAGCAGAGTAGCAGACACTACCTAACCTAGCAGATACTACCTAACCTAGCAGAGTAGCAGATACTACCTAACCTAGCAGAGTATCAGATACTACCGAACCTAGCAGATACTACCTAACCTAGCAGAGTAGCAGGTACTACATAACCTAGCAGAGTAGCAGACACTACCTAACCTAGCAGAGAAGCAGATACTACCTAACCTAGCAGATACTACCTAACCTAGCAGAGTAGCAGATACTAGATAATACCTAGATACTACCTAGATACTACCTAACCTAGCAGATGCTACCTAGCCTAGCAGAGTAGCAGATACTTCCTAACCTAGCAGATACTACCTAACCTAGCAGACACTACCTAACCTAGCAGACACTACCTAAACTAGCAGAGGAGCAGGTACTACCTAACCTAGCAGATACTACCTAACCTAGCAGAGTAGCAGATACTAGATACTACCTAGATACTACCTAGATACTACCTAACCTAGCAGATGCTACCTAGCCTAGCAGAGTAGCAGATACTTCATAACCTAGTAGATACTACCTAACCTAGCAGACACTACCTAACCTAGCAGACACTACCTAACCTAGCAGACACTACCTAACCTAGCAGACACTACCTAAACTAGCAGATACTACCTAACCTAGCAGACACTACCTAACCTAGCAGAGAAGCAGATACTAGCAGATACTACCTAACCTAGCAGATACTACCTAGCAGAGTAGCAGACACTACCTAACCTAGCAGAGTAGCAGATACTACCTAACCTAGCAGAGTAGCAGATACTACCTAACCTAGCAGAGAAGCAGATACTACCTAACCTAGCAGAGAAGCAGATACTACCGAACCTAGCAGATACTACCTAACCTAGCAGATACTACCTAACCTAGCAGATACTACCTAACCTAGCAGATACTACCTAACCTAGAAGATACTACCAAACCAAGCAGAGTAGCAGATACTACCTAACCAAGCAGAGTAGCAGATACTACCTAACCTAGCAGATACTACCGAACCTAGCAGAGTAGCAGATACTACCTAACCTAGCAGATACTACCGAACCTAGCAGAGTAGCAGACACTACCTAACCTAGCAGATACTACCTAACCTAGCAGAGTAGCAGATACTACCTAACCTAGCAGAGAAGCAGATACTACCTTATCTAGCAGAGTAGCAGATACTACCTTACCTAGCGGATACTACCTAACCAAGCAGATACTACCTAACCTAGCAGATACTACCTAACCTAGCAGATACTACCTAACCTAGCAGAGTAGCAGATACTACCGAACCTAGCAGATACTACCTAACCTAGCAGAGTAGCAGGTACTACCTAACCTAGCAGATACTACCGAACCTAGCAGAGTAGCAGACACTACCTAACCTAGCAGATACTACCTAACCTAGCAGAGAAGCAGATACTACCTTATCTAGCAGAGTAGCAGATACTACCTTACCTAGCGGATACTACCTAACCAAGCAGATACTACCTAACCTAGCAGATACTACCTAACCTAGCAGATACTACCTAACCTAGCAGAGTAGCAGATACTACCGAACCTAGCAGATACTACCTAACCTAGCAGAGTAGCAGGTACTACCTAACCTAGCAGATACTACCGAACCTAGCAGAGTAGCAGACACTACCTAACCTAGCAGATACTACCTAACCTAGCAGAGTAGCAGATACTACCTAACCTAGCAGAGTATCAGATACTACCGAACCTAGCAGATACTACCTAACCTAGCAGAGTAGCAGGTACTACCTAACCTAGCAGAGTAGCAGACACTACCTAACCTAGCAGAGAAGCAGATACTACCTAACCTAGCAGATACTACCTAACCTAGCAGAGTAGCAGATACTAGATAATACCTAGATACTACCTAGATACTACCTAACCTAGCAGATGCTACCTAGCCTAGCAGAGTAGCAGATACTTCCTAACCTAGCAGATACTACCTAACCTAGCAGACACTACCTAACCTAGCAGACACTACCTAAACTAGCAGAGGAGCAGGTACTACCTAACCTAGCAGATACTACCTAACCTAGCAGAGTAGCAGATACTAGATACTACCTAGATACTACCTAGATACTACCTAACCTAGCAGATGCTACTTAGCCTAGCAGAGTAGCAGATACTTCATAACCTAGTAGATACTACCTAACCTAGCAGACACTACCTAACCTAGCAGACACTACCTAACCTAGCAGACACTACCTAACCTAGCAGACACTACCTAAACTAGCAGATACTACCTAACCTAGCAGACACTACCTAACCTAGCAGACACTACCTAAACTAGCAGAGGAGCAGGTACTACCTAACCTAGGAGATACTACCTAACCAAGAAGGTACTACCTAACCTAGCAGAGTAGCAGATACTACCTAACCAAGCAGATACTACCTAACCTACAGGTTCTGCCCATACAGTATTCTGTGTACAGGTTCTGCCCATACAGTATTGCCAGTGGAGCCATATAGCCCATCATCTAACAGAGTAGAACAGAGCTCCAGATACTACCTAACCTAGGAGATACTACCTAACCAAGAAGGTACTACCTAACCTAGCAGAGTAGCAGATACTACCTAACCAAGCAGATACTACCTAACCTACAGGTTCTGTCCATACTGTCCCATCCTTACTCATCCCATCCTTACCAGTCCCTACCCATCCCATCCTTACCCATCCCATCCTTACCCATCCTTCCTCATCGCATCCTAACTCATCCCATCCTAACTCATCCCATCCTAACTCATCCCATCCCATCCTTACCCATCCCATCCTTACTCATCCCATCTTAACTCATCCCATCCTTACCCATCCCATCCTTACCCATCCTTACCCATCCCATCCCTACCCATCCTTACCCATCCATCCCATCCTTACCCATCCCATCCTTACCCATCCCATCCCTACCCATCCTTACCCATCCATCCCATCCTTACCCGTCCCATACTTACCCCTCCCATACTTACCCATCCCATCCTTACACATACCATCCTTACACATCCTTACACATCCCATCCTTACCCATCCCATCATTACACATCCCATCCTTACCCATCCCATCCTTACACATCCTTACCCATCCCATCCTTACCCAACCTTACCCATCCCATCCTTACCCATCCCTACCCAACCCTACCTGTCCCATCCTTACCCATCCCATCCTTACCCATCCCATCCACCCTTACCCATCCTTACCCATCCCATCCTTACCCATCCCATCCTTACCCATCCTTACCCATCCCATCCTTACCCATCCCATCCTTACCCATCCCATCCTTACTCATCCTTACACATCCCATCCTTACCCATCCCATCCTTACCCATCCTTACCCATCCCATCCTTACCCATCCCATCCTTACCCATCCTTACCCATCCCATTCTTACTCATCCTTACCCATTCCATCCTTACCCATCCTTACCCATCCTTACCCATCCCATCCTTACCCGTCCCATACTTACCCATCCCATACTTACCCATCCCATCCTTACACATCCATACCCATCCCACCCTTACACATACCATCCTTACCCATCCTTACACATCCTTACACATCCCATCCTTACCCATCCCATCCTTACCCATCCCATCCTTACACATCCTTACCCATCCCATCCTTACCCATCCCATCCTTACCCATCCCTACCCAACCCTACCTGTCCCATCCTTACTCATCCCATCCTTACCCATCCCATCCTTACCCATCCATCCTTACCCATCCTTACCCATCCCATCCTTACCCATCCCATCCTTACTCATCCCATCCTTACTCATCCCATCCTTACCCATCCCATCCTTACCCATCCCATCCTATCCTTACTCATCCCATCCTTACCCATCCTTACACATCCCATCCTTACCCATCCCATCCTTAACCATCCCATCCTTACCCATCCCATCCTTACCCATCCTTAATCATCCCATCCTTACCCATCCCATCCTTACCCATCCCATTCTTACTAATCCTTACCCATCCCATCCTTACCCATCCCATTCTTACCCATCCCATCCATCCATCCTTACCCATCCCATCCTTACCCATCCCATCCTTACCCATCCTTACCCATCCCGTCCTTACCCATCCCGTCCTTACCAATCCCGTCCTTACCCATCCCGTCCTTACCCATCCCGTCCTTACCCATCCCGTCCTTACCCATCCCGTCCTTACCCATCCCGTCCTTACTCATCCCGTCCTTACTCATCCCATCCCTATCATCCATCCATCCTTACCCATCCCATCCTTACACATCCCATCCTTACACATCCCTAACCATACTTACCCAACCCTACCCATCCTTACCCTCCCTACCCATCCCATCCTTACCCATCCTTACCCATCCCATCACTACCCATCATTACCCATCCATCCCATCCTGCCCATCCCATCCTTACCCATCCCATCCTTACCCATCCCATCCAATCCCATCCCATCCTTATCCATCCCATCACTACCCATCATTACCCATCCATCCCATCCTGCCCATCCCATCCTTACCCATCCCATCCTTACCCATCCCATCCAATCCCATCCTTATCCATCCCATCCTTACCCATCCTTACCCATCCATCCCATCCATCCCATCCCATCCAATCCCATCCTTACCCATCCCATCCTTACCCATCCTTACCCATCCATCACATCCATCCCATCCCATCCTTACCCATCCCATCCTTAACCATCCCATCCTTAACCATCCCATCCTTACACATCCCATCACTACCCATCCCCATCAATCCCATCCATTCCATCGTTACCCATCCCATCCCATCCTTACCCATCCCATCCTTAACCATCCCATCCTTACACATCCTTACTCATCCCATCCTTACCCATCCCTACACATCCTTACCCATTCCATCCTTACCCATCCTTACCCATCCCATCCCTACCCATCCTTACCCATCCATCCCATCCTTACCCGTCCCATACTTACCCATCCCATACTTACCCATCCCATCCTTACACATCCATACCCATCCCACCCTTACACATACCATCCTTACCCATCCTTACACATCCTTACCCATCCCATCCTTACCCATCCCATCCTTACCCATCCTTACACATCCTTACCCATCCCATCCTTACCCAACCTTACCCATCCCATCATTACCCATCCCATCCTTACCCATCCCTACCCAACCCTAACTGTCCCATCCTTACTCATCCCATCCTTAGCCATCCTTACACATCCCATCCTTACCCATCCTTACCCATCCCATCCTTACCCATCCTATCCTTACCCATCCCATCCTTACTCATCCCATCCTTACACATCCCATCCTTACCCATCCCATCCTTACCCATCCCATCCTTAACCATCCCATCCTTACCCATCCCATCCTTACCCATCCCATCCTTACCCATCCTTAATCATCTCATCCTTACCCATCCTTACTCAACCCATCCTTACCCATCCCATTCTTACTCATCCTTACCCATCCCATCCTTACTCATTCCATCCTTACCCATCCTTACCCATCCCGTCCTTACCCATCCCGTCCTTACCATCCCGTCCTTACCCATCCCGTCCTTACCCATCCCGTCCTTACTCATCCCATCCTTACCCACCAATCCCGTCCTTACTCATCCCATCCTTACCCATCCATCCCCAGCCCATCCTTACTCATCCTTACCCATCCCATCCTTACCCATCCTTACTCATCCCATCCTTACCCACCAATCCCATCCTTACACATCCCTAACCATACTTACCCATCCCTACCCATCCCATCCTTACTCATCCTTACCCATCCCATCCTTACCCATCCTTACCATCCCATCCTTACCCATCCCATCCTTACCCATCCTTACCCATCCCATCCCATCACTACCCATCATTACCCATCCATCCCATCCATCCCATCCCATCCTTACCCATCCCATCCTTACCCATCCCATCCAATCCCATCCTTACCCATCCATTCCATCCATCCCATCCTTACCCATCCCATCCTTAACCATCCCATCCTTACCCATCCCATCCTTACCCATCCCATCACTACCCATCCCCATCAATCCCATCCATTCCATCCTTACCCATCCCATCCCATCCTTAGCCATTCTTAACCATCCCATTCTTACACATCCTTACTCATCCCATCCCTACACATCCTTACCCATCCCATCCTTACCCATCTCATCCTTACCCATCCCATTCTTACCCATCCCATTCTTACCCATCCCGTCCTTACCCATCCCGTCCTTACCCATCCCGTCCTTACCCATCCCGTCCTTACCCATCCCGTCCTTACCCATCCCGTCCTTACCCATCCCGTCCTTACTCATCCCGTCCTTACTCATCCCGTCCTTACCCATCCATCCCCAGCCCATCCTTACACATCCCATCCTTACACATCCCTAACCATACTTACCCATCCCTACCCATCCCATCCTTACTCATCCTTACCCATCCCATCCTTACCCATCCTTACCCATCCCATCGTATCCCATCCTTACCCATCCCATCCTTACCCATCCTTACCCATCCCATCCCATCACTACCCATCATTACCCACCCATCCCATCCAATCCCATCCTTAACCATCCATTCCATCCATCCCATCCATCCCATCCTTAACCATCCCATCCTTACCCATCCCATCCTTACCCATCCCATCACTACCCATCCCCATCAATCCCATCCATTCCATCCTTACCCATCCCATCCCATCCTTAGCCATTCTTAACCATCCCATCCTTACACATCCTTACTCATCCCATCCCTACACATCCTTACCCATCCCATCCTTACCCATCTCATCCTTACCCATCCCATTCTTACCCACCCTTACCCATCCCGTCCTTACCCATCCCATCCTTACCCATCCCTACCAAACCCTACCCATCCCATTCTTACTCATCCCATCCTTAGCCATCCTTACACATCCCATCCTTACCCATCCCATCCTTACCCATCCCATTCTTACTAATCCTTACCCATCCCATCCTTACCCATCCCATTCTTACCCATCCCATCCATCCATCCTTACCCATCCCATCCTTACCCATCCCATCCTTACCCATCCTTACCCATCCCGTCCTTACCCATCCCGTCCTTACCAATCCCGTCCTTACCCATCCCGTCCTTACCCATCCCGTCCTTACCCATCCCGTCCTTACCCATCCCGTCCTTACTCATCCCGTCCTTACTCATCCCGTCCTTACTCATCCCATCCCTATCATCCATCCATCCTTACCCATCCCATCCTTACACATCCCATCCTTACACATCCCTAACCATACTTACCCAACCCTACCCATCCTTACCCTCCCTACCCATCCCATCCTTACCCATCCTTACCCATCCCATCACTACCCATCATTACCCATCCATCCCATCCTGCCCATCCCATCCTTACCCATCCCATCCTTACCCATCCCATCCAATCCCATCCTTATCCATCCCATCACTACCCATCATTACCCATCCATCCCATCCTGCCCATCCCATCCTTACCCATCCCATCCTTACCCATCCCATCCAATCCCATCCTTATCCATCCCATCCTTACCCATCCTTACCCATCCATCCCATCCATCCCATCCCATCCAATCCCATCCTTACCCATCCCATCCTTACCCATCCTTACCCATCCATCACATCCATCCCATCCCATCCTTACCCATCCCATCCTTAACCATCCCATCCTTAACCATCCCATCCTTACCCATCCCATCCTTACACATCCCATCACTACCCATCCCCATCAATCCCATCCATTCCATCCTTACCCATCCCATCCCATCCTTACCCATCCCATCCTTAACCATCCCATCCTTACACATCCTTACTCATCCCATCCTTACCCATCCCTACACATCCTTACCCATTCCATCCTTACCCATCCTTACCCATCCCATCCCTACCCATCCTTACCCATCCATCCCATCCTTACCCGTCCCATACTTACCCATCCCATACTTACCCATCCCATCCTTACACATCCATACCCATCCCACCCTTACACATACCATCCTTACCCATCCTTACACATCCTTACCCATCCCATCCTTACCCATCCCATCCTTACCCATCCTTACACATCCTTACCCATCCCATCCTTACCCAACCTTACCCATCCCATCATTACCCATCCCATCCTTACCCATCCCTACCCAACCCTAACTGTCCCATCCTTACTCATCCCATCCTTAGCCATCCTTACACATCCCATCCTTACCCATCCTTACCCATCCCATCCTTACCCATCCTATCCTTACCCATCCCATCCTTACTCATCCCATCCTTACACATCCCATCCTTACCCATCCCATCCTTACCCATCCCATCCTTAACCATCCCATCCTTACCCATCCCATCCTTACCCATCCCATCCTTACCCATCCTTAATCATCTCATCCTTACCCATCCTTACTCAACCCATCCTTACCCATCCCATTCTTACTCATCCTTACCCATCCCATCCTTACTCATTCCATCCTTACCCATCCTTACCCATCCCGTCCTTACCCATCCCGTCCTTACCCATCCCGTCCTTACCCATCCCGTCCTTACCCATCCCGTCCTTACTCATCCCATCCTTACCCACCAATCCCGTCCTTACTCATCCCATCCTTACCCATCCATCCCCAGCCCATCCTTACTCATCCTTACCCATCCCATCCTTACCCATCCTTACTCATCCCATCCTTACCCACCAATCCCATCCTTACACATCCCTAACCATACTTACCCATCCCTACCCATCCCATCCTTACTCATCCTTACCCATCCCATCCTTACCCATCCTTACCATCCCATCCTTACCCATCCCATCCTTACCCATCCTTACCCATCCCATCCCATCACTACCCATCATTACCCATCCATCCCATCCATCCCATCCCATCCTTACCCATCCCATCCTTACCCATCCCATCCAATCCCATCCTTACCCATCCATTCCATCCATCCCATCCTTACCCATCCCATCCTTAACCATCCCATCCTTACCCATCCCATCC
Source organism: Oncorhynchus mykiss (assembly GCF_013265735.2). NCBI lineage: Eukaryota > Metazoa > Chordata > Actinopteri > Salmoniformes > Salmonidae > Oncorhynchus > Oncorhynchus mykiss. Next base: position 689,094 of record NW_023493660.1, read on the forward strand.
TTACCCATCCCATCACTACCCATCCCCATCAATCCCATCCATTCCATCCTTACCCATCCCATCCCATCCTTAGCCATTCTTAACCATCCCATTCTTACACATCCTTACTCATCCCATCCCTACACATCCTTACCCATCCCATCCTTACCCATCTCATCCTTACCCATCCCATTCTTACCCATCCCATTCTTACCCATCCCGTCCTTACCCATCCCGTCCTTACCCATCCCGTCCTTACCCATCCCGTCCTTACCCATCCCGTCCTTACCCATCCCGTCCTTACCCATCCCGTCCTTACTCATCCCGTCCTTACTCATCCCGTCCTTACCCATCCATCCCCAGCCCATCCTTACACATCCCATCCTTACACATCCCTAACCATACTTACCCATCCCTACCCATCCCATCCTTACTCATCCTTACCCATCCCATCCTTACCCATCCTTACCCATCCCATCGTATCCCATCCTTACCCATCCCATCCTTACCCATCCTTACCCATCCCATCCCATCACTACCCATCATTACCCACCCATCCCATCCCATCCCATCCTTACCCATCCCATCCAATCCCATCCTTAACCATCCATTCCATCCATCCCATCCATCCCATCCTTAACCATCCCATCCTTACCCATCCCATCCTTACCCATCCCATCACTACCCATCCCCATCAATCCCATCCATTCCATCCTTACCCATCCCATCCCATCCTTAGCCATTCTTAACCATCCCATCCTTACACATCCTTACTCATCCCATCCCTACACATCCTTACCCATCCCATCCTTACCCATCTCATCCTTACCCATCCCATTCTTACCCACCCTTACCCATCCCGTCCTTACCCATCCCATCCTTACCCATCCCTACCAAACCCTACCCATCCCATTCTTACTCATCCCATCCTTAGCCATCCTTACACATCCCATCCTTACCCACCCTTACCCATCCCATCCTTACCCATCCCATCCTTACCCATCCCATCCTTACCCATCCCATCCTTACTCATCCCACCCATCCCATCCTTACCCATCCCATCCTTACCCATCCCATCCTTACCAATCCTTAAATCATCCCATCCTTACCCATCCCATCCTTACCCATCCCATTCTTACTCATCCTTACCCATCCCATCCTTACCCATCCCATCCTTACCCATCCCATCCATTCATCCTTACCCATCCCATCCTTACCCAACCCATCCTTACCCATCCTTACTCAATCCATACTTACCCATCCCATTCTTACTCATCCTTACCCATCCCATCCTTACTCATTCCATCCTTACCCATCCCATCCCTACCATCCCGTCATTACTCATCCCGTCCTTACTCATCCCATCCCTACCATCCATCCATCCTTACCCATCCCGTCCTTACTCCTCCCATCCTTACCCATCCCGTCCTTACTCCTCCCATCCTTACCCATCCCATCCTTACCATCCTTACCCATCCCATATTTACTCATCCCATCCTTACTCATCCCATCCTTACCCATCCCATCCTTACTCATCCCATCCTTACACATCCACTCATCCAATTCCTACCCATCCCCATCCATCCTTACCCATCCCAACCCATCCTTACCCATCCTTACTCAACCCATACTTACCCATCCCATTCTTACTCATCCTTACCCATCCCATCCTTACTCATTCCATCCTTACCCATCCCATCCTTACCCATCCCATCCTTACCCATCCCATCCCTACCCATCCCATCCCTACTCATCCCGTCCTTACTCATCCCGTCCTTACTCATCCCATCCCTACCATCCATCCATCCTTACCCATCCCATCCTTACTCATCCCATCCTTACTCCTCCCATCCTTACTCCTCCCATCCTTACTCCTCCCATCCTTACTCCTCCCATCCTTACTCCTCCCATCCCATCCTTACCCATCCTTACCCATCCCATCCCATTCTTACCCATCCCATCCTTATCCATCCTTGTCCATCCTTACCCATCCTTACCCATCCCATCCTTACCCATCCCTACCCATCCCATCCTTACCCATCATCCCATCCTTACTCATCCCATCCTTACTCATCATCCCATCCTAACTCATCCCATCCTAACTCATCCCATCCTTACCCACCCCTACACATCCTTACCCATCCCTACCCATCCTTACCCATCCCATCCTTACCCATCCCATCCTTACTCATCCTTACTCTACCCATCCTTACTCTACCCATCCTTACTCTACCCATCCTTACTCATCCCATCCTTACCCATCCCATCCTTACCCATCCCATCCTTACCCATCCTTACCCATCCCATCCTTACTCATCCCATCCTTACTCATCCCATCCTTACCCATCCCATCCTTACCCATCCCATCCTTACCCATCCCATCCTTACCCATCCTTACCCATCCCATCCTTACCCATCCTTACTCATCTCATCCCATCCTTACTCATCCCATCCTTACCCATCCCATCCTTACCCATCCCATCCTTACCCATCCCATCCTTACTCATCCCATCCTTACTCATCCCATCCTTACTCATCCCATCCTTACTCATCCCATCCTTACTCATCCCATCCTTACACATCCTTACCCATCCCATCCTTACTCATCCCATCCTTACACATCCAATCCTTACACATCCTTACTCATCCCATCCTTACTCATCCCATCCTTACCCATCCCATCCTTACCCATCCCATCCTTACCCATCCTTACCCATCCCATCCTTACTCATCCCATCCTTACTCATCCCATCCTTACCCATCCCATCCTTACCCATCCCATCCTTACCCATCCCATCCTTACCCATCCTTACCCATCCCATCCTTACCCATCCTTACTCATCTCATCCCATTCTTACTCATCCCATCCTTACCCATCCCATCCTTACCCATCCCATCCTTACCCATCCCATCCTTACTCATCCCATCCTTACTCATCCCATCCTTACTCATCCCATCCTTACTCATCCCATCCTTACACATCCTTACCCATCCCATCCTTACTCATCCCATCCTTACCCATCCCATCCCTACCCATCCTTACCCATCCCATCCTTACCCATCCCATCCTTACTCATCCTTACTCTACCCATCCTTACTCTACCCATCCTTACTCTACCCATCCTTACTCATCCCATCCTTACCCATCCCATCCTTACCCATCCCATCCTTACTCATCCCATCCTTACCCATCCCATCCTTACCCATCCCATCCTTACCCATCCCATCCTTACCCATCCCATCCTTACCCATCCCATCCTTACCCATCCTTACTCATCTCATCCCATCCTTACTCATCCCATCCTTACCCATCCCATCCTTACCCATCCCATCCTTACCCATCCCATCCTTACCATCCCATCCTTACTCATCCCATCCTTACTCATCCCATCCTTACTCATCCCATCCTTACTCATCCCATCCTTACTCATCCCATCCTTACACATCCTTACCCATCCCATCCTTACTCATCCCATCCTTACACATCCCATCCTTACACATCCTTACTCATCCCATCCTTACCCATCCCATCCTTACCCATCCCATCCTTACCCATCCTTACCCATCCCATCCTTACCCATCCTTACTCATCCCATCCCATCCTTACCCATCCCATCCTTACCCATCCCATCCTTACCCATCCCATCCTTACTCATCCCATCCTTACTCATCATCCCATCCTAACTCATCCCATCCTAACTCATCCCATCCTTACCCACCCCTACACAACCTTACCCATCCCTACCCATCCTTACCCATCCCATCCTTACCCATCCCATCCTTACTCATCCTTACTCTACCCATCCTTACTCTACCCATCCTTACTCTACCCATCCTTACTCATCCCATCCTTACCCATCCCATCCTTACCCATCCCATCCTTACCCATCCTTACCCATCCCATCCTTACTCATCCCATCCTTACTCATCCCATCCTTACCCATCCCATCCTTACCCATCCCATCCTTACCCATCCCATCCTTACCCATCCTTACCCATCCCATCCTTACCCATCCTTACTCATCTCATCCCATCCTTACTCATCCCATCCTTACCCATCCCATCCTTACCCATCCCATCCTTACCCATCCCATCCTTACTCATCCCATCCTTACTCATCCCATCCTTACTCATCCCATCCTTACTCATCCCATCCTTACTCATCCCATCCTTACACATCCTTACCCATCCCATCCTTACTCATCCCATCCTTACACATCCAATCCTTACACATCCTTACTCATCCCATCCTTACTCATCCCATCCTTACCCATCCCATCCTTACCCATCCCATCCTTACCCATCCTTACCCATCCCATCCTTACTCATCCCATCCTTACTCATCCCATCCTTACCCATCCCATCCTTACCCATCCCATCCTTACCCATCCCATCCTTACCCATCCTTACCCATCCCATCCTTACCCATCCTTACTCATCTCATCCCATTCTTACTCATCCCATCCTTACCCATCCCATCCTTACCCATCCCATCCTTACCCATCCCATCCTTACTCATCCCATCCTTACTCATCCCATCCTTACTCATCCCATCCTTACTCATCCCATCCTTACACATCCTTACCCATCCCATCCTTACTCATCCCATCCTTACCCATCCCATCCCTACCCATCCTTACCCATCCCATCCTTACCCATCCCATCCTTACTCATCCTTACTCTACCCATCCTTACTCTACCCATCCTTACTCTACCCATCCTTACTCATCCCATCCTTACCCATCCCATCCTTACCCATCCCATCCTTACCCATCCCATCCTTACTCATCCCATCCTTACCCATCCCATCCTTACCCATCCCATCCTTACCCATCCCATCCTTACCCATCCCATCCTTACCCATCCCATCCTTACCCATCCTTACTCATCTCATCCCATCCTTACTCATCCCATCCTTACCCATCCCATCCTTACCCATCCCATCCTTACCATCCCATCCTTACTCATCCCATCCTTACTCATCCCATCCTTACTCATCCCATCCTTACTCATCCCATCCTTACTCATCCCATCCTTACACATCCTTACCCATCCCATCCTTACTCATCCCATCCTTACACATCCTTACTCATCCCATCCTTACCCATCCCATCCTTACCCATCCTTACCCATCCCATCCTTACCCATCCTTACTCATCCCATCCCATCCTTACCCATCCCATCCTTACCCATCCCATCCTTACCCATCCCATCCTTACTCATCCCATCCTTACTCATCCCATCCTTACTCATCCCATCCTTACTCATCCCATCCTTACTCATCCCATCCTTACCCATCCTTACCCATCCCATCCTTACCCATCCTTACTCATCCCATCCCATCCTTACCCATCCCATCCTTACCCATCCCATCCTTACCCATCCCATCCTTACCCATCCCATCCTTACTCATCCCATCCTTACCCATCCCATCCTTACCCATCCTTAGCCATCCCGTCCTTACCCATCCCGTCCTTACCAATCCCGTCCTTACCCATCCCGTCCTTACCCATCCCGTCCTTACCCATCCCGTCCTTACTCATCCCGTCCTTACTCATCCCGTCCTTACTCATCCCATCCCTATCATCCATCCATCCTTACCCATCCCATCCTTACACATCCCATCCTTACACATCCCTAACCATACTTACCCAACCCTACCCATCCTTACCCTCCCTACCCATCCCATCCTTACCCATCCCTACCCATCCCATCCTTACTCATCATCCCATCCTAACTCATCCCATCCTAACTCATCCCATCCTTACCCACCCCTACACATCCTTACCCATCCCTACCCATCCTTACCCATTCCATCCTTACCCATCCCATCCTTACTCATCCTTACTCTACCCATCCTTACTCTACCCATCCTTACTCTACCCATCCTTACTCATCCCATCCTTACCCATCCCATCCTTACCCATCCCATCCTTACCCATCCTTACCCATCCCATCCTTACTCATCCCATCCTTACTCATCCCATCCTTACCCATCCCATCCTTACCCATCCTTACCCATCCCATCCTTACCCATCCTTACTCATCTCATCCCATCCTTACTCATCCCATCCTTACCCATCCCATCCTTACCCATCCCATCCTTACTCATCCCATCCTTACTCATCCCATCCTTACTCATCCCATCCTTACTCATCCCATCCTTACACATCCTTACCCATCCCATCCTTACTCATCCCATCCTTACACATCCCATCCTTACACATCCTTACTCATCCCATCCTTACTCATCCCATCCTTACCCATCCCATCCTTACCCATCCCATCCTTACCCATCCTTACCCATCCCATCCTTACTCATCCCATCCTTACTCATCCCATCCTTACCCATCCCATCCTTACCCATCCCATCCTTACCCATCCCATCCTTACCCATCCTTACCCATCCCATCCTTACCCATCCTTACTCATCTCATCCCATTCTTACTCATCCCATCCTTACCCATCCCATCCTTACCCATCCCATCCTTACCCATCCCATCCTTACTCATCCCATCCTTACTCATCCCATCCTTACTCATCCCATCCTTACTCATCCCATCCTTACACATCCTTACCCATCCCATCCTTACTCATCCCATCCTTACCCATCCCATCCCTACCCATCCTTACCCATCCCATCCTTACCCATCCCATCCTTACTCATCCTTACTCTACCCATCCTTACTCTACCCATCCTTACTCTACCCATCCTTACTCATCCCATCCTTACCCATCCCATCCTTACCCATCCCATCCTTACCCATCCTTACCCATCCCATCCTTACTCATCCCACCCTTACTCATCCCATCCTTACCCATCCCATCCTTACCCATCCCATCCTTACCCATCCCATCCTTACCCATCCCATCCTTACCCATCCTTACTCATCTCATCCCATCCTTACTCATCCCATCCTTACCCATCCCATCCTTACCCATCCCATCCTTACTCATCCCATCCTTACTCATCCCATCCTTACTCATCCCATCCTTACTCATCCCATCCTTACTCATCCCATCCTTACACATCCTTACCCATCCCATCCTTACTCATCCCATCCTTACACATCCCATCCTTACACATCCTTACTCATCCCATCCTTACCCATCCCATCCTTACCCATCCCATCCTTACCCATCCTTACTCATCCCATCCCATCCTTACCCATCCCATCCTTACCCATCCTTACCCATCCCATCCTTACCCATCCCATCCTTACTCATCCCATCCTTACTCATCCCATCCTTACTCATCCCATCCTTACTCATCCCATCCTTACTCATCCCATCCTTACACATCCTTACCCATCCCATCCTTACTCATCCCATCCTTACACACCCCATCCTTACACATCCTTACTCATCCCATCCTTACTCATCCCATCCTTACCCATCCCATCCTTACCCATCCTTACCCAGCCCTACCCATCCATCCTTACCCATCCCTACCCATCCTTACCCATCCCTACCCATCCTTACCCATCCATCCCATCCCTACCCATCCATCCCATCCTTACACATCCCATCCCTACCCATTCAACCCATCCATCTCATCCATCCCATCCTTACCCATCCCTACCCATCCTTACTCATCCCATCCTTACTCATCCCATCCTTACCCATTCTTACTCATCCCATCCTTACTCATCCCATCCTTACCCCTACCTACCCCTCACTACCCATCCATCCATCCTTATCCATCCCATCCCTACCATCCATCCCATCCTTACCCATACCTACCCACCCTTACCCATCCCATCCTTACCCATCCCACCCTTACCCATCCTTACTCATCCCACCCTTACCCATCCCATCCTTACTCATCGCACCCTCACCCATCCTTACCCATCCTTACTCATCCCACCCTTACCCATCCCATCCTTACCCATCCTTACTCATCCCATCCTTATCCCATCCTTACACATCCCATCCTTACTCCTCCCATCCTTACCCATCCCATCCTTACCCATCCCATCCTTACTCCTCCCATCCTTACTCCTCCCATCCTTACCCATCCCATCCTTACCCATCCTTACCCATCCTTACCCATCCCATCCTTACTCCTCCCATCCTTACTCCTCCCATCCCATCCTTACCCATCCCATATTTACTCATCCCATCCTTACCCATCCCATCCTTACCCATCCCACCCTTACTCATCCCACCCTTACCCATCCCATCCTTACTCATCCCACCCTCACCCATCCTTACCCATCCTTACTCATCCCACCCTTACCCATCCTTACTCATCCCATCCTTATCCCATCCTTACACATCCCATCCTTACTCATCCCATCCTTACTCATCCCATCCTTACTCATCCCATCCTTACCCATCCCATCCTTACTCCTCACATCCTTACCCATTCTTACTCATCCCACCCTTACCCATCCCATCCTTATCCCATCCTTACACATCCCATCCTTACTCTACCCATCCTTACTCATCCCATCCTTACCCATCCCATCCTTACCCATCCCATCCTTACCCATCCTTACCCATCCCATCCTTACTCATCCCATCCTTACTCATCCCATCCTTACCCATCCCATCCTTACTCATCCCATCCTTACCCATCCCATCCTTACCAATCCTTACCCATCCCATCCTTACTCATCCCATCCTTACCAATCCTTACTCATCTCATCCCATCCGTACTCATCCCATCCTTACCCATCCCATCCTTACTCATCCCATCCTTACCCATCCCATCCTTACACAGCCCATCCTTACACATCCTTACTCATCCCATCCTTACTCATCCCATCCTTACCCATCCTATCCTTACCCATCCTTACCCATCCCTACCCATCCATCCTTACCCATCCCTACCCATCCTTACCCATCCCTACCCATCCTTACCCATCCATCCCATCCCTACCCATCCATCCCATCCTTACTCCTCCCATCCCATCCTTACCCATCCCATATTTACTCATCCCATCCTTACCCATCCCACCCTTACTCATCCCACCCTTACTCATCCCACCCTTACCCATCCCATCCTTACTCATCCCACCCTCACCCATCCTTACCCATCCTTACTCATCCCACCCTTACCCATCCTTACTCATCCCATCCTTATCCCATCCTTACTCATCCCATCCTTACTCATCCCATTCTTACTCATCCCATCCTTACCCATCCCATCCTTACTCCTCACATCCTTACCCATTCTTACTCATCCCACCCTTACCCATCCCATCCTTATCCATCCTTACTCATCCCATCCTTACACATCCCATCCTTACTCATCCCATCCTTACTCATCCCATCCTTACTCATCCCATCCTTACCCATCCCATCCTTACTCCTCACATCCTTACCCATTCCATCCGTTCCCATCCTTACCCATCCCATCCTTACTCATCCAAGCCCTACCCATCCTTACCCATCCCTACCCATCCTTACCCATCCATCCTTACCCATCCCATCCTTACCCATCCTTAACCATCCCATCCTTACCCATCCCTACCCATCCTATCCTTACCCATCCTTGCCCATCCCATCCTTACCCATCCCATATTTACTCATTCCATCCTTACTCCTCCCATCCTTACTTCTCCCATCCTTACTCCTCCCATCCTTACTCCTCCCATCCTTGCCCATCCTTACCCATGCCCATCCTTACCCATCCCATCCTTACCCATCCTTACTCATCCCATCCTTACTCATCCCATCCTTACTCATCCCATCCTTAACCATCCCATCCCATCCCTACCCATCCCCATCCATCCTTACCCATCCCTATCCATCCTTACCCATCCCTACCCATCCTTACCCATCCCTACCCATCCTTACCCATCCATCCCATCCCTACCCATCCATCCCATCCTTACACATCCCATCCCTACCCATCCAACCCATCCATCTCATCCATCCCATCCTAACCCATCCCATCCTTACCCATCCCATCCTTACCCAACCCTACCAATCCTTACTCATCCCATCCTTACTCATCCCATTCCTACCCATCCCATCCTTACCCCTACCTACCCCTCCCTACCCTTCCATCCATCCTTACCCATCCCATCCATACCATCCATCCCATCTTTACCCATACCTACCCATCCCATATTTACTCATCCCATCCTTACTCATCCCATCCTTACCCATCCTTACTCATCCCACCCTTACCCATCCCATCCTTACTCATCCCACCCTCTCCCATCCTTACCCATCCTTACCCATCCTTACTCATCCCATCCTTATCACATCCCATCCTTACTCATCCCATCCTTACTCCTCCCATCCTTACTCCTCCCATCCTTGCCCATCCCATCCTTACCCATCCTTACCCATCCCATATTTACTCATCCCATCCTTACTCATCCCATCCTTACCCATCCCATCCTTACCCATCCTTACCCATCCCATCCTTACTCATCCCATCCTTACACATCCTTACTCATCCAATCCCTACCCATCCCCATCCATCCTTACCCATCCCTACCCATCCTTACCCATCCCTACCCATCCTTACCCATCCTTACCCATCCTTACCCATCCATCCCATCCTTACCCATCCCATCCTTACCCATCCCATCCCATCCTTAACCATCCCATCCTTACCCATCCCTACCCATCCTTACCCATCCCTACCCATCCTATCCTTACCCATCCTTGCCCATCCCATCCTTACCCATCCCATATTTACTCATTCCATCCTTACCCATCCCATCCTTACCCATCCTTACCCATCCCATCCTTACCCATCCTTACACATCACATCCTTACTCATCCAATCCTTACACATCCTTACCCATCCCATCCTTAACCATCCTTACCCATCCCATCCTTACTCATCCCATCCTTACACATCCTTACCCATCCCATCCTTACCCATCCTTACACATCCCAACCAATCCTTACTCACCCCATCCTTACCCATCCTCATCCATCCTTACCCATCCTTACCCATCCCATCCTTATCCATCCTTACCCATCCTTATCCATCCTTACCCATCCTTACCCATCCCATATTTACTCATTCCATCCTTACCCATCCCATCCTTACCCATCCTTACCCATCCCATCCCATCCTTACACATCACATCCTTACTCATCCAATCCTTACTCATCCAATCCTTATCCATCCTTACTCATCCCATCCTTACCCATCCCATCCTTACTCATCCCATCCTTACACATCCTTACCCATCCCATCCTTACCCATCCTTACACATCCCAACCAATCCTTACTCATCCCATCCTTACCCATCCCATCCTTACCCATCCTTACCCATCCTTACTCATCCCACCCTTACCCATCCCATCCTTACCCATCCTTACTCATCCCATCCTTACCCATCCTTACTCATCCCATCCTTATCCCATCCTTACACATCCCATCCTTACTCATCCCATCCTTACTCATCCCATCCTTACTCATCCCATCCTTACCCATCCTTACCCATCCTTACCCATCCCATCCTTACCCATCCTTATCCATCCTTACCCATCCTTACCCATCCCATCCCTACCCATCCTTACCCATCCCTACCCATCCCATCCTTACCCATCCCATCCTTACACATCCTTTCCTTACCCATCCCATCCTTACCCATGCCTACCCATCCTTACCCATCCCATCCTTACCCATCCCATCCTTACCCATCCTTACCCATCCCATATTTACTCATCCCATCCTTACTCATCCCATCCTTACCCATCCCATCCTTACCCATCCTTACCCATCCCATCCTTACTCATCCCATCCTTACACATCCTTACTCATCCAATCCCTACCCATCCCAATCCATCCTTACCCATCCCTACCCATCCTTACCCATCCCTACCCATCCTTACCCATCCATCCCATCCTTACCCATCCCATCCCATCCTTACCCATCCCTACCCATCCTTACCCATCCCTACCCATCCTATCCTTACCCATCCTTGCCCATCCCATCCTTACCCATCCCATATTCACTCATTCCATCCTTACCCATCCCATCCTTACCCATCCTTACACATCCCATCCCATCCTTACCATCACATCCTTACTCATCCCATCCTTATTTATCCTTACGCATCCCATCCTTAAACATCCTTACTCATCCCATCCTTACCCATCCCATCCTTACTCATCCCATCCTTACACATCCTTACCCATCCCATCCTTACCCATCCTTACACATCCCAACCAATCCTTACTCACCCCATCCTTACCCATCCTTATCCATCCTTACCCATCCTTACCCATCCCATCCTTACCCATCCCATCCTTATCCATCCTTACCCATCCTTATCCATCCTTATCCATCCTTAACCATCCTTACCCATCCTTACCCATCCCATATTTACTCATCCCATCCTTACTCATCCCATCCTTACCCATCCCTACCCATCCTTACCCATCCCTACCCATCCTATCCTTACCCATCCTTGCCCATCCCATCCTTACCCATCCCATATTTACTCATTCCATCCTTACCCATCCCATCCTTACCCATCCTTACCCATCCCATCCTTACACATCACATCCTTACTCATCCAATCCTTACTCATCCAATCCTTACTCATCCCATCCTTATCCATCCTTACTCATCCCATCCTTAACCATCCTTACTCATCCCATCCTTACCCATCCCTTCCTTACTCATCCCATCCTTACACATCCTTACCCATCCTATCCTTACCCATCCTTACACATCCCAACCAATCCTTACTCACCCCATCCTTACCCATCCTTACCCATCCTTACCCATCCCATCCTTACCCATCCTTATCCATCCTTACCCATCCTTACCCATCCCATCCCTACCCATCCTTACCCATCCCTACCCATCCCATCCTTACCCATCCCATCCTTACTCATTATCCCATTCTTACTCATCCCATTCTAACTCATCCCATCCTTACTCATCCCATCCTTACACATCCTTTCCTTACCCATCCCATCCTTACCCATGCCTACCCATCCTTACCCATCCCATCCTTACCCATCCCATCCCATTCTTACCCATCCCATCCTTATCCATCCTTAAACATCCTTATCCATCCTTATCCATCCTTACCCATCCCATCCTTACCCATCCCTACCCATCCCATCCTTACCCATCATCCCATCCGTACTCATCATCCCATCCTAACTCATCCCATCCTAACTCATCCCATCCTTACCCATCCCATCCTTACCCATCCCATCCTTACACATCCTTACCCATCCCACCCTTACCAATCCCACCCTTACCCATCCTTACCCATCCATACCCATCCCATCCTTACTCTACCCATACTTACTCTACCCATCCTTACTCTACCCATCCTTACTCTACCCATCCTTACTCATCCCATCCTTACCCATCCCATCCTTACCCATCCTTACTCATCCCACCCTTACCCATCCCACCCTTACTCATCCCACCCTCACCCATCCTTACCCATCCTTACTCATCCCACCCTTACCCATCCCATCCTTACCCATCCTTACTCATTCCATCCTTACACATCCCATCCTTACTCCTCCCATCCTTACCCATCCCATCCTTACCCATCCCATCCTTACTCCTCCCATCATTACCCATCCCATCCTTACCCATCCCATATTTACTCATCCCATCCTTACTCATCCCATCCTTACCCATCCCATCCTTACCCATCCTTACCCATCCCATCCTTACTCCTCCCATCCTTACCCATCCCATCCTTACTCCTCCCATCCTTACCCATCCCATCCTTACCCCTCCCATCCTTACCCCTCCCATCCTTAGCCATCCCATATTTACTCATCCCATCCTTACTCCTCCCATCCTTACCCATCCCATATTTACTCATCCCATCCTTACCATCCCATCCTTACCCATCCCACCCTTACCCATCCTTACTTATCCCACCCTTACCCATCCCATCTTTACTCATCCCACCCTCACCCATCCTTACCCATCCTTACTCATCCCACCCTTACCCATCCCATCCCATCCTTACTCATCCCATCCTTATCCCATCCTTACACATCCCATCCTTACTCACACCATCCTTACTCATCCCATCCTTACTCATCCCATCCTTACCCATCCCATCCTTACTCATCCCATCCTTACCCTTACCCATCCCATCCTTACCCATCCTTACCCATCCCATCCTTACTCATCCCATCCTTAAACATCCAAACCTTACCCATCCCATCCTTACCCATCCTTACCCATCCATACCCATCCCATCCTTACTCATCCCATCCTTACCAATCCTTACTCATCCCATCCTTACCCAATCTTACTCATCTCATCCCATCCTTACCCATCCCATCCTTACTCATCCCATCCTTACACATCCTTACTCATCCCATCCTTACTCATCCCATCCTTACCCAGCCCTACCCATCCCCATCCATCCTTACCCATCCCTACCCATCCTTACCCATCCTTACCCATCCCTACCCATCCCTACCCATCCATCCCATCCTTACACATCCCATCCCTACCCATCCAACCCATCCATCTCATCCATCCCATCCTTACCCATCCCATCCTTACCCATCCCTACCCATCCTTACTCATCCCATCCTTACCCATTCTTACTCATCCCATTCCTACCCATCCCATCCTTACCCCTCCCTACCCATCCATTCATCCTTACCCATCCCATCCCTACCATCCATCCCATCCTTACCCATACCTACCCATCCTTACCCATCCCATCCTTACCCATCCCACCCTTACCCATCCTTACTCATCCCACCCTTACCCATCCCACCCTTACTCATCCCACCCTCACCCATCCTTACCCATCCTTACTCATCCCACCCTTACCCATCCCATCCTTACCCATCCTTACTCATTCCATCCTTACACCTCCCATCCTTACCCATCCCATCCTTACCCATCCCATCCTTACCCATCCCATCCTTACTCCTCCCATCATTACCCATCCCATCCTTACCCATCCCATATTTACTCATCCCATCCTTACCATCCCATCCTTACCCATCCCACCCTTACCCATCCTTACTTATCCCACCCTTACCCATCCCATCTTTACTCATCCCACCCTCACCCATCCTTACCCATCCTTACTCATCCCACCCTTACCCATCCCATCCCATCCTTACTCATCCCATCCTTATCCCATCCTTACACATCCCATCCTTACTCACACCATCCTTACTCATCCCATCCTTACTCATCCCATCCTTACCCATCCCATCCTTACTCATCCCATCCTTACCCTTACCCATCCCATCCTTACCCATCCTTACCCATCCCATCCTTACTCATCCCATCCTTAAACATCCAAACCTTACCCATCCCATCCTTACCCATCCTTACCCATCCATACCCATCCCATCCTTACTCATCCCATCCTTACCAATCCTTACTCATCCCATCCTTACCCAATCTTACTCATCTCATCCCATCCTTACCCATCCCATCCTTACTCATCCCATCCTTACACATCCTTACTCATCCCATCCTTACTCATCCCATCCTTACTCATCCCATCCTTACCCAGCCCTACCCATCCCCATCCATCCTTACCCATCCCTACCCATCCTTACCCATCCTTACCCATCCCTACCCATCCCTACCCATCCATCCCATCCTTACACATCCCATCCCTACCCATCCAACCCATCCATCTCATCCATCCCATCCTTACCCATCCCATCCTTACCCATCCCTACCCATCCTTACTCATCCCATCCTTACCCATTCTTACTCATCCCATTCCTACCCATCCCATCCTTACCCCTCCCTACCCATCCATTCATCCTTACCCATCCCATCCCTACCATCCATCCCATCCTTACCCATACCTACCCATCCTTACCCATCCCATCCTTACCCATCCCACCCTTACCCATCCTTACTCATCCCACCCTTACCCATCCCACCCTTACTCATCCCACCCTCACCCATCCTTACCCATCCTTACTCATCCCACCCTTACCCATCCCATCCTTACCCATCCTTACTCATTCCATCCTTACACCTCCCATCCTTACCCATCCCATCCTTACCCATCCCATCCTTACCCATCCCATCCTTACTCCTCCCATCATTACCCATCCCATCCTTACCCATCCCATATTTACTCATCCCATCCTTACTCATCCCATCCTTACTCATCCCATCCTTACCCATCCCATCCTTACCCATCCTTACCCATCCCATCCTTACTCCTCCCATCCTTACCCATCCCATCCTTACTCCTCCCATCCTTACCCATCCCATCCTTACCCCTCCCATCCTTACCCCTCCCATCCTTAGCCATCCCATATTTACTCATCCCATCCTTACTCCTCCCATCCTTACCCATCCCATATTTACTCATCCCATCCTTACCATCCCATCCTTACCCATCCCACCCTTACCCATCCTTACTTATCCCACCCTTACCCATCCCATCTTTACTCATCCCACCCTCACCCATCCTTACCCATCCTTACTCATCCCACCCTTACCCATCCCATCCCATCCTTACTCATCCCATCCTTATCCCATCCTTACACATCCCATCCTTACTCACACCATCCTTACTCATCCCATCCTTACTCATCCCATCCTTACCCATCCCATCCTTACTCCTCCCATCCTTACCCATCCCATCCTTACCCATCCCATCCTTACCCATCCCATATTTACTCATCCCATTCTTACTCATCCCATCCTTACCCATTCCATCCGTTCCCATCCTTACCCATCCCATCCTTACCCATCCTTACCCATCCCATATTTACTCATCCCATTCTTACTCATCCCATCCTTACCCATTCCATCCGTTCCCATCCTTACTCATCCCATCCTTACACATCCTTACTCATCCAATCCCTACCCATCCCCATCCATCCTTACCCATCCCTACCAATCCTTACCCATCCCTACCCATCCTTACCCATCCATCCCATCCCTAACCATCCATCCCATCCTTACACATCCCATCCCTACCCATCCAACCCATCCATCTCATCCATCCCATCCTTACCAATCCCATCCTTACCCATCCCTACCCATCCTTACTCATCCCATCCTTACCCATCCCGTCCTTACCCATCCCATCCCTACCCATCCCGTCATTACTCATCCCGTCCTTACTCATCCCGTCCTTACTCATCCCGTCCCTACCATCCATCCATCCTTACCAATCCCATCCTTACTCCTCCCATCCTTACTCCTCCCATCCTTACTCCTCCCATCCTTACTCCTCCCATCCTTACTCCTCCCATCCTTGCCCATCCTTACCCATCCCATCCTTACCCATCCTTACCCATCCTTACTCATCCCGTCCTTACTCATCCCATCCTTACTCCTCCCATCCTTACTCCTCCCATCCTTACTCCTCCCATCCTTACCCATCCCATCCTTACCCATCCCATCCTTACCCATCCCATCCCATTCTTACCCATCCCATCCTTATCCATCCTTATCCATCCTTACCCATCCCTACCCATCCCATCCTTACCCATCATCCCATCCTTACTCATCATCCCATCCTAACTCATCATCCCATCCTTACCCATCCCATCCTTACACATCCTTACCCATGCCAACCTTACCCATCCCATCCTTACCCATCACTACCCATCCTTACCCATCCCATCCTTACTCTACCCATCCTTACTCATCCCATCCTTACCCATCCCATCCTTACCCATCCCATCCTTACTCATCCCATCCTTACCCTTACCCATCCCATCCTTACCCATGCTTACCCATCCCATCCTTACTCATCCCATCCTTACACATCCAAACCTTACCCATCCCATCCTTACCCATCCTTACCCATCCTTACCCATCCCATCCTTACCAATCCTTACTCATCCATCCTTACACATCCCATCCTTACACATCCTTACTCATCCCATCCTTACTCATCCCATCCTTACCCATCCCTACCCATCCTTACCCATCCCTACCCATCCTTACCCATCCCTACCCATCCCTACCCATCCATCCCATCCTTACACATCCCATCCCTACCCATCCAACCCATCCTTACCCATCCCATCCTTACCCATCCCTACCCATCCTTACTCATCCCATCCTTACCCATTCTTACTCATCCCATTCCTACCCATCCCATCCTTACCCCTACCTACCCCTCCCTACCCATCCATCCATCCTTACCCATCCCATCCCTACCATCCATCCCATCCTTACCCATACCTACCCATCCTTACCCATCCCATCCTTACCCATCCCACCCTTACCCATCCTTACTCATCACACCCTTACCCATCCCATCCTTACTCATCCCACCCTTACCCATCCTTACTCATCCCACCCTTACCCATCCCATCCTTACCCATCCTTACTCATTCCATCCTTACACATCCCATCCTTACCCATCCCATCCTTACTCCTCCCATCCTTACCCATCCCATCCTTACTCCACCCATCCTTACTCCTCCCATCCTTACCCATCCCATATTTACTCATCCCATCCTTACTCATCCCATCCTTACCCATCCCATCCTTACCCATCCTTACCCATCCCATCCTTACTCCTCCCATCCTTACTCCTCCCATCCTTACCCATCCCATCCTTACCCATCCCAAATTTACTCATCCCATCCTTACTCCTCCCATCCTTACCCATCCCATCCTTACCCATCCCATATTTACTCATCCCATCCTTACCCATCCCATCCTTACCCATCCCACCCTTACCCATCCTTACTCATCCCACCCTTACCCATCCCATCTTTACTCATCCCACCCTCACCCATCCTTACCCATCCTTACTCATCCCACCCTTACCCATCCCATCCCATCCTTACTCTTCCCATCCTTATCCCATCCTTACACATCCCATCCTTACTCATCCCATCCTTACTCATCCCATCCTTACTCATCCCATCCTTACCCATCCCATCCTTACTCCTCCCATCCTTACCCATCCCATCCTTACCCATCCTTACCCATCCCATATTTACTTATCCCATTCTTACTCATCCCATCCTTACCCATTCCATCCGTTCCCATCCTTACCCATCCCTACCCATCCTTACCCATCCCTACCCATCCTTACACATCCATCCCATCCCTACCCATCCATCCCATCCTTACACATCCCATCCCTACCCATCCAACCCATCCATCTCATCCATCCCATCCTTACCCATCCCATCCTTACCCATCCCTACCCATCCTTACTCATCCCATCCTTACTCATCCCATCCTTACCCATTCCTACCCATCCCATCCTTACCCCTACCTACCCCTCCCTACCCATCCATCAATCCTTACCCATCCCATCCCTACCATCCATCCCATCTTTACCCATACCTACCCATCCCACCCTTACCCATCCTTACTCATCCCACCCTTACCCATCCCATCCTTACTCATCCCACCCTCACCCATCCTTACTCATCCCATCCTTACCCATCCTTACTCATCCCATCCTTACCCATCCCATCCTTACTCATCCCATCCTTACTCATCCCATCCTTACTCCTCCCATCCTTGCCCATCCCATCCTTGCCCATCCCATCCTTAACCATCCCATCCTTACCCATCCTATCCTTACCCATCCTTGCCCATCCCATCCTTACCCATCCCTACCCATCCTTACCCATCCCTACCCATCCTATCCTTACCCATCCTTGCCCATCCCATCCTTACCCATCCCATCCTTACCCATCCCATCCTTACCCATCCTTACACATCACATCCTTACTCATCCCTTCCTTACTCATCCCATCCTTACACATCCTTACCCATCCCATCCTTACCCATCCTTACACATCCCAACCAATCCTTACTCACCCCATCCTTACCCATCCTTTTCCATCCTTACCCATCCCATCCTTATCCATCCTTACCCATCCTTATCCATCCTTACCCATCCCATCCTTACTAATCCCATCCTTACCCATCCCATCCTTACCCATCCCATCCTTACCCATCCCATCCTTACCCATCCCATCCTTACCCATCCCATCCCTACCCATCCTTACCCATCCCTACCCATCCTTACCCATCCATCCCATCCTTACCCATCCCATCCTTAACCATCCCATCCTTACCCATCCCTACCCATCCTTACCCATCCCTACCCATCCTATCCTTACCCATCCCATCCTTACCCATCCCATATTTACTCATTCCATCCTTACCCATCCCATCCTTACCCATCCTTACACATCACATCCTTACTCATCCAATCCTTACTCATCCCATCCTTATCCATCCTTACTCATCCCATCCTTAACCATCCTTACTCATCCCATTCTTACACATCCTTACCCATCCCATCCCAACCAATCCTTACGCATCCCAACCAATCCTTACTCACCCCATCCTTACCCATCCTTACCCATCCTTACCCATCCTTACCCATCCTTACCCATCCCATCCTTACCCATCCCATCCTTATCCATCCTTACCCATCCTTACCCATCCTTACCCATCCCTACCCTTCCCTACCCATCCCATCCTTACCCATCCCTACCCATCCCATCCTTACCCAGCCCATCCTTACTCAGCCCATCCTTACTCAGCCCATCCTTACTCAGCCCATCCTTACTCAGCCCATCCTTACCCATCCCATCCTTACACATCCTTACACATTCTTTCCTTACCCATCCCATCCTTACCCATGCCTACCCATCCTTACCCATCCCATCCTTACCCATCCCATCCTTACTCTACCCATCCTTACTCTACCCATCCTTACTCATCCCATCCTTACCCATCCCTACTCATCCCATCCTTACTCATCCCATCCTTACCCATCCCTACTCATCCCATCCTTACCCATCCCATCCTTACCCATCCCCATCCTTACCCATCCCCATCCTTACTCATCCCATCCTTACTCATCCCATCCTTACCCATCCCATCCTTACCCATCCTTACCCATCCCATCCTTACTCATCCCATCCTCACACATCCCATCCTTACTCATCCCATCCTTACCCATCCCATCCTTACCCATCCCATCCCATCCCTACCCATCCCATCCCTACCCATCCCCATCCATCCTTACCCATCCCTACCCATCCCTACCCATCCTTACCTATCTTTACCCATCCATCCCATCACTACCCATCCATCCCATCCTTACACAACCCATCCCAACCCATCCATCTCATCCATCCCATCCTTACCCATCCCATCCTTACCCATTCCTACCCATCCTTACTCATCCCATCCTTACCCATTCTTACTCATCCCATTCCTACCCATCCCATCCTTACCCCTACCTACCCCTCCCTACCCATCCATCCATCCCCACCCATCCCATCCCTACCATCCATCCCATCCTTACCCATACCTACCCATCCTTGCCCATCCCATCCTTACCCATCCCATCCTTACTCATCCCATCCTTACTCATCCCACCCTTACCCATCCCATCCTTACTCATCCCACCCTTACCGATCCCATCCTTACCCATCCTTACTCCTCCCATCTTTACTCCTCCCATCTTTACTCCTCCCATCCTTACTCCTCCCATCCTTACTCTTCCCAAACTTGCCCATCCGTACCCATCCAATACGTACCCATCCTTACTCCTCCCATCCTTACTCCTCCCATCCTTACTCCTCCCATCCTTACTCCTCCCATCCTTACTCCTCCCATCCGTACCCATCCCATACGTACTCATCCCATCCTTACTCATCCCATCCTTACCCATCCCATCCTTACCCATCCTTACCCATCCCATCCTTACCCATCCTCACTCATCCCACCCTTACTCATTCCATCCTTATCCCATCCTTGCCCATCCCATCCTTGCCCATCCCATCCTTACCCATCCCATCCTTACCCATCCTTACTCATCCCACCCTTACCCATCCCACCCTTACTCATCCCACCCTCACCCATCCTTACTCATCCCACCCTTACCGATCCCATCCTTACCCATCCTTACTCCTCCCATCTTTACTCCTCCCATCCTTACTCCTCCCATCCTTACTCCTCCCAAACTTGCCCATCCGTACCCATCCAATACGTACCCATCCTTACTCCTCCCATCCTTACCCATCCCATCCTTACTCCTCCCATCCTTACCCATCCCATCCTTACTCCTCCCATCCTTACCCATCCCATATTTTCTCATCCCATCCTTACTCATCCCATCCTTACCCATCCCATCCTTACCCATCCCATCCTTACCGATCCCATCCTTACCCATTCCATCCTTACCCATCCCATCCTTACTCCTCCCATCCTTACCCATCCCATCCTTATCCATCCTTATCCATCCTTATCCATCCTTATCCATCCTTACCCATCCTTACCCATCCTTACCCATCCCTACCCATTCCTACCCATCCCATCCTTACCCATCCCTACCCATCCCATCCTTACCCATCCCATTCTAACTCATCCCATCCTTACTCAGCCCATCCTTACTCAGCCCATCCTTACTCAGCCCATCCTTACTCAGCCCATCCTTAATCAGCCCATCCTTACCCATCCCATCCTTACACATCCTTACACATTCTTTCCTTACCCATCCCATCCTTACCCATGCCTACCCATCCTTACCCATCCCATCCTTACCCATCCCATCCTTACTCTACCCATCCTTACTCTACCCATCCTTACTCATCCCATCCTTACCCATCCCTACTCATCCCATCCTTACTCATCCCATCCTTACTCATCCCATCCTTACCCATCCCTACTCATCCCATCCTTACCCATCCCTACTCAGCCCATCCTTACTCATCCCATCCTTACCCATCCCTACTCAGCCCATCCTTACCCATCCCATCCTTACCCATCACCATCCTTACCCATCCCCATCCTTACCCATCCCCATCCTTACCCATCCCCATCCTTACCCATCCCCATCCTTACCCATTCCCATCCTTACCCATCCCCATCCTTACCCATCCCCATCCTTACTCATCCCATCCTTACTCATCCCATCCTTACCCATTCCTACCCATCCCATCCTTACCCCTACCTACCCCTCCCTACCCATCCATCAATCCTTACCCATCCCATCCCTACCATCCATCCCATCTTTACCCATCCCACCCTTACCCATCCTTACTCATCCCACCCTTACCCATCCCATCCTTACTCATCCCACCCTCACCCATCCTTACTCATCCCATCCTTACCCATCCTTACTCATCCCATCCTTACCCATCCCATCCTTACTCATCCCATCCTTACTCATCCCATCCTTACTCCTCCCATCCTTGCCCATCCCATCCTTGCCCATCCCATCCTTACCCATCCTATCCTTACCCATCCTTGCCCATCCCATCCTTACCCATCCCTACCCATCCTTACCCATCCCTACCCATCCTATCCTTACCCATCCTTGCCCATCCCATCCTTACCCATCCCATCCTTACCCATCCCATCCTTACCCATCCTTACACATCACATCCTTACTCATCCCTTCCTTACTCATCCCATCCTTACACATCCTTACCCATCCCATCCTTACCCATCCTTACACATCCCAACCAATCCTTACTCACCCCATCCTTACCCATCCTTTTCCATCCTTACCCATCCCATCCTTATCCATCCTTACCCATCCTTATCCATCCTTACCCATCCCATCCTTACTAATCCCATCCTTACCCATCCCATCCTTACCCATCCCATCCTTACCCATCCCATCCTTACCCATCCCATCCTTACCCATCCCATCCCTACCCATCCTTACCCATCCCTACCCATCCTTACCCATCCATCCCATCCTTACCCATCCCATCCTTAACCATCCCATCCTTACCCATCCCTACCCATCCTTACCCATCCCTACCCATCCTATCCTTACCCATCCCATCCTTACCCATCCCATCCCATCCGTACCCATCCTTACACATCACATCCTTACTCATCCAATCCTTACTCATCCCATCCTTATCCATCCTTACTCATCCCATCCTTAACCATCCTTACTCATCCCATTCTTACACATCCTTACCCATCCCATCCCAACCAATCCTTACGCATCCCAACCAATCCTTACTCACCCCATCCTTACCCATCCTTACCCATCCTTACCCATCCTTACCCATCCTTACCCATCCTTACCCATCCCATCCTTACCCATCCCATCCTTATCCATCCTTACCCATCCTTACCCATCCTTACCCATCCCTACCCTTCCCTACCCATCCCATCCTTACCCATCCCATCCTTACCCAGCCCATCCTTACTCAGCCCATCCTTACTCAGCCCATCCTTACTCAGCCCATCCTTACTCAGCCCATCCTTACTCAGCCCATCCTTACTCAGCCCATCCTTACCCATCCCATCCTTACACATCCTTACACATTCTTTCCTTACCCATCCCATCCTTACCCATGCCTACCCATCCTTACCCATCCCATCCTTACCCATCCCATCCTTACTCTACCCATCCTTACTCTACCCATCCTTACTCATCCCATCCTTACCCATCCCTACTCATCCCATCCTTACTCATCCCATCCTTACTCATCCCATCCTTACCCATCCCTACTCATCCCATCCTTACCCATCCCATCCTTACCCATCCCCATCCTTACCCATCCCCATCCTTACTCATCCCATCCTTACTCATCCCATCCTTACCCATCCCATCCTTACCCATCCTTACCCATCCCATCCTTACTCATCCCATCCTCACACATCCCATCCTTACTAATCCCATCCTTACCCATCCCATCCTTACCCATCCCATCCCATCCCTACCCATCCCATCCCTACCCATCCCCATCCATCCTTACCCATCCCTACCCATCCTTACCCATCCCTACCCATCCTTACCTATCTTTACCCATCCATCCCATCACTACCCATCCATCCCATCCTTACACAACCCATCCCAACCCATCCATCTCATCCATCCCATCCTTACCCATCCCATCCTTACCCATTCCTACCCATCCTTACTCATCCCATCCTTACCCATTCTTACTCATCCCATTCCTACCCATCCCATCCTTACCCCTACCTACCCCTCCCTACCCATCCATCCATCCCCACCCATCCCATCCCTACCATCCATCCCATCCTTACCCATACCTACCCATCCTTGCCCATCCCATCCTTACCCATCCCATCCTTACTCATCCCATCCTTACTCATCCCACCCTTACCCATCCCATCCTTACTCATCCCACCCTTACCGATCCCATCCTTACCCATCCTTACTCCTCCCATCTTTACTCCTCCCATCTTTACTCCTCCCATCCTTACTCCTCCCATCCTTACTCCTCCCAAACTTGCCCATCCGTACCCATCCAATACGTACCCATCCTTACTCCTCCCATCCTTACTCCTCCCATCCTTACTCCTCCCATCCTTACTCCTCCCATCCTTACTCCTCCCATCCTTACTCCTCCCATCCGTACCCATCCCATACGTACTCATCCCATCCTTACTCATCCCATCCTTACCCATCCCATCCTTACCCATCCTTACCCATCCCATCCTTACCCATCCTCACTCATCCCACCCTTACTCATTCCATCCTTATCCCATCCTTGCCCATCCCATCCTTACCCATCCCATCCTTACCCATCCTTACTCATCCCACCCTTACCCATCCCACCCTTACTCATCCCACCCTCACCCATCCTTACTCATCCCACCCTTACCGATCCCATCCTTACCCATCCTTACTCCTCCCATCTTTACTCCTCCCATCCTTACTCCTCCCATCCTTACTCCTCCCAAACTTGCCCATCCGTACCCATCCAATACGTACCCATCCTTACTCCTCCCATCCTTACCCATCCCATCCTTACTCCTCCCATCCTTACCCATCCCATCCTTACTCCTCCCATCCTTACCCATCCCATATTTTCTCATCCCATCCTTACTCATCCCATCCTTACCCATCCCATCCTTACCCATCCCATCCTTACCGATCCCATCCTTACCCATCCCATCCTTACCCATCCCATCCTTACTCCTCCCATCCTTACCCATCCCATCCTTATCCATCCTTATCCATCCTTATCCATCCTTACCCATCCTTACCCATCCTTACCCATCCCTACCCATTCCTACCCATCCCATCCTTACCCATCCCTACCCATCCCATCCTTACCCATCCCATTCTAACTCATCCCATCCTTACTCAGCCCATCCTTACTCAGCCCATCCTTACTCAGCCCATCCTTACTCAGCCCATCCTTACTCAGCCCATCCTTACTCAGCCCATCCTTAATCAGCCCATCCTTACCCATCCCATCCTTACACATCCTTACACATTCTTTCCTTACCCATCCCATCCTTACCCATGCCTACCCATCCTTACCCATCCCATCCTTACCCATCCCATCCTTACTCTACCCATCCTTACTCTACCCATCCTTACTCATCCCATCCTTACCCATCCCTACTCATCCCATCCTTACTCATCCCATCCTTACTCATCCCATCCTTACCCATCCCTACTCATCCCATCCTTACCCATCCCTACTCAGCCCATCCTTACTCATCCCATCCTTACCCATCCCTACTCAGCCCATCCTTACCCATCCCATCCTTACCCATCCCCATCCTTACCCATCCCCATCCTTACCCATCCCCATCCTTACCCATCCCCATCCTTACCCATCCCCATCCTTACCCATTCCCATCCTTACCCATCCCCATCCTTACTCATCCCATCCTTACTCATCCCATCCTTACTCATCCCATCCTTACTCATCCTTACCCAACCTTACCCATCCCATCCTTAGTCATCCCATCCTTACCCATCCTTACCCATCCCATCCTTACTCATCCCATCCTTACTCATCCCATCCTTACTCATCCCATCCTCACACATCCTTACCCATCCCATCCTTACTCATCCCATCCTTACCCATCCCATCCTTACCCATCCCATCCCATCCCTACCCATCCCATCCCCATCCATCCATCCCATCACTACCCATCCATCCCATCCTTACACAACCCATCCCAACCCATCCATCTCATCCATCCCATCCTTACCCATCCTTACCCATTCCTACCCATTCTTACTCATCCCATTCCTACCCATCCCATCCTTACCCCTACCTACCCCTCCCTACCCATCCATCCATCCCCACCCATCCCATCCCTACCATCCATCCCATCCTTACCCATACCTACCCATCCTTGCCCATCCCATCCTTACCCATCCTTACTCATCCCACCCTTACCCATCCCATCCTTACTCATCCCACCCTTACCAATCCCACCCTTACCCATCCTTACTCCTCCCATCTTTACTCCTCCCATCCTTACTCCTCCCATCCTTACTCCTCCCAAACTTGCCCATCCGTACCCATCCAATACGTACCC
Organism: Oncorhynchus mykiss; assembly: GCF_013265735.2. NCBI lineage: Eukaryota > Metazoa > Chordata > Actinopteri > Salmoniformes > Salmonidae > Oncorhynchus > Oncorhynchus mykiss. Next base: position 716,267 of record NW_023493660.1, read on the forward strand.
ATCCTTACTCCTCCCATCCTTACTCCTCCCATCCTTACTCCTCCCATCCTTACTCCTCCCATCCTTACTCCTCCCATACGTACCCATCCCATACGTACCCATCCCATCCTTACTCATCCCATCCTTACTCATCCCATCCTTACCCATCCCATCCTTACCCATCCTTACCCATCCCATCCTTACCCATCCTCACTCATCCCACCCTTACTCATTCCATCCTTATCCCATCCTTGCCCATCCCATCCTTACCCATCCTTACTCATCCCACCCTTACCCATCCCACCCTTACTCATCCCACCCTCACCCATCCTTACTCCTCCCATCCTTACTCCTCCCATCCTTACTCCTCCCATCCTTACTCCTCCGTACCCATCCAATACGTACCCATCCTTACTCCTCCCATCCTTACCCATCCCATCCTTACTCCTCCCATCCTTACCCATCCCATCCTTACTCCTCCCATATTTTCTCATCCCATCCTTACTCATCCCATCCTTACCCATCCCATCCTTACCCATCCCATCCTTACCCATCCCATCCTTACCCATCCCATCCTTACTCATCCCATCCTTACTCATCCCATCCTTACCCATCCCATCCTTACCCATCCTTACCCATCCCATCCTTACTCCTCCCATCCTTACCCATCCCATCCTTACTCCTCCCATCCTTACCCATCCCATCCTTACCCATCCTTACCCATCCCATATTTACTCATCCCATTCTTACTCATCCCATCCTTACCCATTCCATCCGTTCCCATCCTTACCCATACCATCCTTACCCATCCTTACCCATCCCATATTTACTCATCCCATTCTTACTCATCCCATCCTTACCCATTCCATCCGTTCCCATCCTTACCCATCCCATCCTTACTCATCCCATCCTTACACATCCTTACTCATCCAATCCCTACCCATCCCCATCCATCCTTACCCATCCTTACCCATCCCTACCCATCCTTACCCATCCCTACCCATCCTTACCCATCCATCCCATCCCTACCCATCCATCCCATCCTTACACATCCCATCCCTACCCATCCAACCCATCCATCTCATCCATCCTTACCCATCCCATCCCTACCCATCCCTACCCATCCTTACTCATCCCATCCTTACCCATTCCTACCCATCCCATCCTTACCCCTCCCTACCCATCCATCCATCCTTACCCATCCCATCCCTACCATCCATCCCATCTTTACCCATACCTACCCATCCCACCCTTACCCATCCTTACTCATCCCACCCTTACCCATCCCATCCTTACTAATCCCACCCTCACCCATCCTTACCCATTCTTACTCATCCCATCCTTACCCATCCTTACTCATCCCATCCTTACCCATCCCATCCTTACCCATCCCATCCTTACCCATCCTTACCCATCCCATCCTTACCCATCCTCACTCATCCCACCCTTACTCATTCCATCCTTATCCCATCCTTGCCCATCCCATCCTTACCCATCCTTACTCATCCCACCCTTACCCATCCCACCCTTACTCATCCCACCCTCACCCATCCTTACTCCTCCCATCCTTACTCCTCCCATCCTTACTCCTCCCATCCTTACTCCTCCGTACCCATCCAATACGTACCCATCCTTACTCCTCCCATCCTTACCCATCCCATCCTTACTCCTCCCATCCTTACCCATCCCATCCTTACTCCTCCCATATTTTCTCATCCCATCCTTACTCATCCCATCCTTACCCATCCCATCCTTACCCATCCCATCCTTACCCATCCCATCCTTACCCATCCCATCCTTACTCATCCCATCCTTACTCATCCCATCCTTACCCATCCCATCCTTACCCATCCTTACCCATCCCATCCTTACTCCTCCCATCCTTACCCATCCCATCCTTACTCCTCCCATCCTTACCCATCCCATCCTTACCCATCCTTACCCATCCCATATTTACTCATCCCATTCTTACTCATCCCATCCTTACCCATTCCATCCGTTCCCATCCTTACCCATACCATCCTTACCCATCCTTACCCATCCCATATTTACTCATCCCATTCTTACTCATCCCATCCTTACCCATTCCATCCGTTCCCATCCTTACCCCTCCCATCCTTACTCATCCCATCCTTACACATCCTTACTCATCCAATCCCTACCCATCCCCATCCATCCTTACCCATCCTTACCCATCCCTACCCATCCTTACCCATCCATCCCATCCCTACCCATCCATCCCATCCTTACACATCCCATCCCTACCCATCCAACCCATCCATCTCATCCATCCTTACCCATCCCATCCTTACCCATCCCTACCCATCCTTACTCATCCCATCCTTACCCATTCCTACCCATCCCATCCTTACCCCTCCCTACCCATCCATCCATCCTTACCCATCCCATCCCTACCATCCATCCCATCTTTACCCATACCTACCCATCCCACCCTTACCCATCCTTACTCATCCCACCCTTACCCATCCCATCCTTACTAATCCCACCCTCACCCATCCTTACCCATTCTTACTCATCCCATCCTTACCCATCCTTACTCATCCCATCCTTACCCATCCCATCCTTACTCATCCCATCCTTACTCCTCCCATCCTTGCCCATCCCATCCTTGCCCATCCCATCCTTGCCCATCCTATCCTTACCCATCTTTGCCCATCCCATCCTTACCCATCCCTACCCATCCTTACCCATCCCTACCCATCCTATCCTTACCCATCCCATCCTTACCCATCCCATATTTACTCATTCCATCCTTACCCATCCCATCCTTACCCATCCCATCCCATCCTTACCCATCCTTACACATCACATCCTTACTCATCCAATCCTTACTCATCCCATCCTTACACATCCTTACCCATCCCATCCTTACCCATCCTTACACATCCCAACCAATCCTTACTCACCCCATCCTTACCCATCCTTATCCATCCTTACCCATCCTTACCCATCCCATCCTTACCCATCCCATCCTTATCCATCCTTACCCATCCTTATCCATCCTTACTCATCCCATCCTTACCCATCCCATCCCTACCCATCCTTACCCATCCCTACCCATCCTTACCCATCCTTACCCATCCATCCCATCCTTACCCATCCCATCCTTACCCATCCCTACCCATCCTTACCCATCCTATCCTTACCCATCCTTGCCCATCCCATCCTTACCCCTACCTACCCCTCCCTACCCATCCATCCATCCTTACGCATCCCATCCCTACCATCCATCCCATCTTTACCCATACCTACCCATCCCACCCTTACCCATCCTTACTCATCCCACCCTTACCCATCCCATCCTTACTAATCCCACCCTCACCCATCCTTACCCATCCTTACTCATCCCATCCTTACCCATCCTTACTCATCCCATCCTTACCCATCCCATCCTTACTCATCCCATCCTTACTCATCCCATCCTTACTCCTCCCATCCTTGCCCATCCCATCCTTGCCCATCCCATCCTTAACCATCCCATCCTTACCCATCCTATCCTTACCCATCTTTGCCCATCCCATCCTTACCCATCCCTACCCATCCTTACCCATCCTATCCTTACCCATCCCATCCTTACCCATCCCATATTTACTCATTCCATCCTTACCCATCCCATCCTTACCCATCCCATCCCATCCTTACCCATCCTTACACATCACATCCTTACTCATCCAATCCTTACTCATCCCATCCTTACACATCCTTACCCATCCCATCCTTACATATCCCAACCAATCCTTACTCACCCCATCCTTACCCATCCTTATCCATCCTTACCCATCCTTACCCATCCTTACCCATCCCATCCTTATCCATCCTTACCCATCCTTATCCATCCTTACCCATCCCATCCTTACTCATCCCATCCTTACCCATCCCATCCTTACCCATCCCATCCCTACCCATCCTTACCCATCCCTACCCATCCTTACCCATCCATCCCATCCTTACCCATCCCATCCTTACCCATCCCTACCCATCCTTACCCATCCTATCCTTACCCATCCTTGCCCATCCCATCCTTACCCATTCCATATTTACTCATTCCATCCTTACCCATCCCATCCTTACCCATCCTTACCCATCCCATCCTTACACATCACATCCTTACTCATCCAATCCTTACTCATCCCATCCTTATCCATCCTTACTCATCCCATCCTTAACCATCCTTACTCATCCCATCCTTACACATCCTTACCCATCCCATCCCAACCAATCCTTACGCATCCCAACCAATCCTTACTCACCCCATCCTTACCCATCCTTATCCATCCTTACCCATCCTTACCCATCCCATCCTTATCCATCCTTATCCATCCTTACCCATCCTTACCCATCCTTAAACATCCTTAAACATCCCTACCCATCCCATCCTTACCCATCCCTACCCATCCCATCCTTACCCATCCCATCCTTACTCATTATCCCATCCTTACTCATCCCATTCTAACTCATCCCATCCTTACTCAGCCCATCCTTACTCAGCCCATCCTTACTCATCCCATCCTTACCCATCCCATCCTTACACATTCTTTCCTTACCCATCCCATCCTTACCCATCCCATCCTTACTCTACCCATCCTTACTCTACCCATCCCTACTCATCCCATCCTTACTCATCCCATCCTTACTCATCCCATCCTTACTCATCCCATCCTTACCCATCCCTACTCATCCCATCCTTACCCATCCCATCCTTACCCATCCCCATCCTTACCCATCCCCATCCTTACCCATCCCCATCCTTACTCATCCCATCCTTACTCATCCTTACCCAACCTTACCCATCCCATCCTTAGTCATCCCATCCTTACCCATCCTTACCCATCCCATCCTTACTCATCCCATCCTTACTCATCCCATCCTTACTCATCCCATCCTCACACATCCTTACCCATCCCATCCTTACTCATCCCATCCTTACCCATCCCATCCTTACCCATCCCATCCTTACCCATCCCATCCCCTCCCTACCCATCCCATCCCTACCCATCCCCATCCATCCTTACCCATCCCTACCCATCCTTACCCATCTTTACCCATCCATCCCATCCCTACCCATCCATCCCATCCTTACACAACCCATCCCAACCCATCCATCTCATCCATCCCATCCTTACCCATTCCTACCCATCCTTACTCATCCCATCCTTACCCATTCTTACTCATCCCATTCCTACCCATCCCATCCTTACCCCTACCTACCCCTCCCTACCCATCCATCCATCCCCACCCATCCCATCCCTACCATCCATCCCATCCTTACCCATACCTACCCATCCTTACCCATCCCATCCTTACCCATCCCATCCTTACCCATCCTTACTCATCCCACCCTTACCCATCCCACCCTTACTCATCCCACCCTCACCCATCCTTACTCATCCCACCCTTACCGATCCCATCCTTACCCATCCTTACTCCTCCCATCCTTACTCCTCCCATCCTTACTCCTCCCATCCTTGCCCATCCGTACCCATCCTTACTCCTCCCATCCTTACTCCTCCCATCCTTACTCCTCCCATCCTTACTCCTCCCATCCGTACCCATCCCATACGTACCCATCCCATCCTTACTCATCCCATCCTTACCCATCCCATCCTTACCCATCCCATCCTTACCCATCCTTACACATCCTTACTCATCCCATCCTTACCCATCCCACCCTTACTCATCCTTACCCATCCTTACTCAGCCCACCCTTACCCATCCCATCCTTACCCATCCATCCCACCCTTACCCATCCCACCCTTACCCATCCCATCCGTACCCAATCCACCCCTACTCATCCTTAGCCATTCCAGAAAAAAAAACACTCCTCAGCCCCAGCCCCAGCCCCAGCCCCAGCCCCAGCCCCAACCTCAGCCCCAACCTCAGCCCCAACCTCAGCCCCAACCTCAGCCCCAACCTCAGCCCCAACCTCAGCCCCAACCTCAGCCCCAACCTCAGCCCCAACCTCAACCCCAGCCCCAGCCCCAGCCCCAGCCCCAACCTCAGCCCCAGCCCCAACCTCAGCCCCAGCGCCCAAGCATCTCAGCCCCAGCATCTCAGCCCCAGCATCTCAGCCCCAGCATCTCAGCCCCAGGTGTCAGCTTACCTTCCGTATGCGAAGCGTCTGTCTTTATGATGATCGCCAAAGGTGTCCCACAGCCTGAGAGACACACTGACCTCATCCACCACATCCCTGGAGCGCTCCAACACCTACAGCGGGTCACACAGAGACACATATTAGAAAACATACAGATTTTTAAACAAGATTCATTTAAAATACTGTACATAGAATGCAGGTGGGGGTGAGTGATGACAAGTGGGAGGTGAGTGATGACAGGCGGGGGGTGAGTGATCAAGTAAGTCTTGAATTAGAGGGTGATGCCTTTAAATTTATACACTGATTGAGTCGGTGAAGTAATGGAGATTGTACTCCTGTTAGAGAGGCAGTTCCTCAGTTTAGGGTTCTATAATGTTGATTGGAGATTAACAATGTTTGCAGATCTGTGCCATGTCACTCAGCTGTGATTATCCAATTAACTGTCCATTTATCCATGTGGTCTGGAAATAATAAACATGAATACAATGGCATCAATACTAAGATAAGGCACATTAATTTAGCAATAACAAGATACAGTCTCCATCTGTTAAAATAATCCAATGAGTGAAACAAAAATACAAGTAGCTAGCAACATCCGACTAACCAGCTAACAATTATAGGCGAAAATGTAGCTAATAATGGTAGATAGCTAGCATAAAAACAAGATATATAATGCTGTAATAATGACAGAAATATTCTTAAACTATTGACATCTTTCATCAGTAAAACATATACCTTAGCTGTGACATCATCACTGAGTTCTTAAAGGGACAGGCTTTCTTAGGGACAGGCTTTCTTAGGTGGGGCTGTTTGTTGACAGTAGGGCTGTTTGGTGACAGGTAGGGCTGTTTGGTGACAGGTAGGGCTGTTTGGCGACAGGTAGGGCGACAGGTAGGGCTGTTTGTTGACAGGTAGGGCTGTTTGATGACAGGTAGGGCTGTTTGATGACAGGTAGGGCTGTTTGATGACAGGTAGGGCTGTTTCAGCTGCAGTGTAGAGAGACAGGTAGTGACAGACTGTATTGGTCTATAGCCCAGACCGTAGGGACGTGCGTTGGGGTTAGGGGTCGTCAGGGTTCAGGGTTTATACCTCTTGACAGACTCTGTACTGGTCTATAGCCCAGACTGTAGGGATGTGTGTTGGGGTTAGGGGTCAGGGTTAGGTTTGTACCTCTTGACAGACTCTATACTGGTCTATAGCCCAGACCGTAGGGACGTGCGTTGGGGTTAGGGGTCGTCAGGGTTCAGGGTTAGGTTTATACCTCTTGACAGACTCTGTACTGGTCTATAGCCCAGACTTTAGGGATGTGTGTTGGGGTTAGGGGTCAGGGTTAGGGTTGTACCTCTTGACAGACTCTGTACTGGTCTATAGCCCAGACCGTAGGGATGTGTGTTGGGGTTAGGGGTTAGGGTTGTACCTCTTGACAGACTCTATACTGGTCTATAGCCCAGACCGTAGGGATGTGTGTTGGGGTTAGGGGTCAGGGGTCAGGGTTAGGTTTGTACCTCTTGACACACTCTGTACTGGTCTATAGCCCAGACCGTAGGGACGTGTGTGGCCAGTAGTTGGTACTGGTTCAGAGTGGTGTTGCAGGCCCGAGCACAGATCAGCCGTGTCTTCCCTACGGCGTTGTCTCCCACCACAACACACTTAATGGTCTCAACATTGGGTCTCTCGTAGTCCATACTACTGTTCAGGGCCCTGTGTGACAGGAAAGAAAACAGGCTCAATCACGTTGGATGATGATGATGCAACGTCAGGTAGTAGATCGCCTAAACAACGCAGATGAACAACATAATGTAGGTACACGTTTAAATTAAGACTTCATTTTCACTCAGTTCATTCAAAACAACCCTGAAACACGTTCTAATAAGCAGCTATTCACATTCTTATGATTATACTGATGACATGGCGACAGGATAGTATTAACACTGAGGTCCACTAATCTGTCACTCTGCTGCTCTAGAACCACACTACTGCAGAACACATCCAGAGGTCAGGGAATAGAGGGAGGAGGAGGAAACTGGCTCTAATCCGCAGCCCTGCATCCAAAACAAATCAGTTTAGCTCTTCAACCGAGAAGGGACTATGGACCAACCAAGCTTTGTGTTTGCTTCAGCCGTTACACTACTGTTGAATTTACACTTGTTGTTTAGTATTGTCTGAGGTCAGAAGAGGGGCCAGCCGAAAGGTCTCGGGTAAAGAGGGGCCAGCCGAAAGGTCTCGGGTAAAGAGGGGCCAGCCGAAAGGTCTCGGGTAAAGAGGGGCCAGCCGAAAGGTCTCGGGTAAAGAGGGGCCAGCCGAAAGGTCTCGGGTAAAGAGGGGCCAGCCGACAGGTAGGATTTAGTCCTACTGTATGGCATTCAGAACAGTTGACCTCAGTAGCTAAGAGGAGGAAACGGGCCTAGTCAGCACCAGTGATGCTACTCTGAAAGAGGAGTTAACGGGCCTAGTCAGCACCAGTGATGCTACTCTGAAAGAGGAGTTAACGGGCCTAGTCAGCACCAGTGATGCTACTCTGAAAGAGGAGTTAACGGGCCTAGTCAGCACCAGTGATGCTACTCTGAAAGAGGAGTTAACGGGCCTAGTCAGCACCAGTGATGCTACTCTGAAAGAGGAGGGCACGGAGCGTAACAACACGTCAGAGGTTTGATGACACGAGATATTCCCCAAAATGGGCCTGAGTGTAACATCATGTCAGAACTTAAGAATTTCACTGTACCCTGCAATTACATTTGTGACCCTGTGCATGTGACTAATAAACTAATCTAATTAGCTACATACATTTTTTAAATAATTAAACATGACTTGTTTATCATTTCTGAAGATAGTTGATGGGAGTCTGCTGCTTGGCATAATCACTCTGTGATGTCATTTAGGTGCAAAGTCTTTAAACGTTTCCAAACCTCCACAATGTGTTTCACAACCAGACTGCTGTAGTTTACTCGAAATTGACACTAACCTGGGAGTCAAATAATGAAATCAATCAAATAATGTAACAAGAACGATGTCCTTGCATGATATAATTTGTATCCACATTAAAATGAGTTAAAGTGCCTCTCGACTCAACTACCGTGTAAGTGCCAGGCACAGCTCTGTAGTGAAATAACAGGGAGGACGACACCCTAGTCTTCGTTCCAGTTGGCCAAGATGTCATAACAGAAGCACCTACCGTTCTCTAGGGCTGAGTGAGTGTGATCTGGTCAACCAAAACTACAGGCAGGAGTTCAGAGTGCGATTCAATAATTGCAGGTAGCTCGATGGCTCCTGTACAAATAAGAATCGCTCGCCGCTAGCTAGGCAAATACTGCAAAATCATTTCGTAACTGGTATCGCGCCCCAGCTTGTTGAACGTTAATCCTTTTCTCCCAATGTAACAATAACCACTACTATGTATCTAGCTTGATTGTTCGGGCTGCCTTCAGAAGTACTCCGTCCGTCCCCATCCGAAAGCGCTTCGGGAAAAAAATAATCTGCAGACACAACAGCACGGAACAAAACGACGTGATGCGGCTTCCTTGGTGACGTCAAAGCCCCGTCCGTTCTATTTATAGCGCGAGGCGAGCTACGGTTTCATTCAGAAAACCAGGTGGTTCAGCCCGCGACGGGAGAGGTTATAAGCGTACGCCGGGTGCCTAAATTGATGACGTTTGGAGCGCAGTTGAGAGTCGAGTGGAGACAAACGGATTCGGTTCAGTCGGTCATCCTGATTCTCAGTTAGCGGATTTATGTTTTTGTCTAGAAATGTCAGTGATCATTTGAAACGTGTCTGTCGAAGTTGGGACGTGGGAGTGTTCAGAATCATTCCGTTCTATCGGACTAATAGTGTTATTTATTTATTTAGACATAAATGTCTCTTTAGACCGACATTAATGCCATAGTTGTACATTTTCGGCGAAAACCACTACAATGAATGTGCTTTAGCTTTCACCCTGGCCTGATATTGGCTACACTATATCTATCTACTTCCACCTCCAGCAGGAGCAATGACACTGATGTGGCCCATGTTGTATCACATCCGGCCGTGATTAGGAGTCCCATAGAGCGGCACACAATTGGCCCAGCGTCGTCCAGGTTTGGCCGGGGTAGGCCGTCATTGTAAATAATAATTTGTTCTTAACAGACTTTCCTTGTTAAATAAAATAAAAATGTTGTGATGTCGGCTTGCAGCGCAAACTCTCCCCATTGAGCAGTGTAGACTGTATCACGGTGACATCCCGACAGTTACTACCACTATTACAAGTTATTTATCGTGTAGGCTGCTATCCTACTCGTAATAAAATCAAGTGGGATGGAACAAATTGAAGATGGTGACCAATACTACAAGTAATTTCTCCCTCGGCCATCTAAATAAACATCACTTTCTTTTACAAGTTTGAACTAGTGCCATGCTGCGTCTGTTGCTAAACTTTATCGGAAGGGCTTATCAGGACGACTGACTGAACCGAATTCATTTGTCTCCACACACCCTTGACTTTTAAACTGCGCAACATACATCATCCATGTGGCCACCAGGCTTGTCTGTATAGCCTGTCCCGCTGGAGACAGAGAGAGACCGGGCAGGGAGGGACGCTGCTGAGCTGAGCGTTTCGACCGACGCCATCTGTGAATATAGGAGACATGTTTATCATTTTAGAAATATGTTATACAGAATGTAAACATTTGATAAAGTTATAACCGAAGTGGTATTGACAACAAGGTAAATATCTTGTGCACTAATGATATACTGTACCGGGCAAGCAGCAATATCTGGACCACTATGTTTCAACTGACACTGCCATTGAAGTCCAGGCACTAAAAAGGACAGCTGCAAAAAGCATCATTAATATTAAAATTAGTTATGTAAGCCTTCCATTGTAATAATGCAGAGATTGGAAACGGAACATAATCATGTGATAGACTAGACAGAGCGGTTGGAAGGGCTGAAGTAGAGACAAGGACCAATCAGAATCATTCAAGCTTTCCGCATCCTGTTGTTTGCATCCATTCAAATTCTGTCAAGTAAAACTGTCTTAACTAAACTAACAGGTTAAAGCAGTGATCCGTTAGATATGAGCCGCAGCAATTTAAATGAATGGGACGCAATTAGCTTTTTCCTTGTATATAAGATGACAACACATCAAAACAACATGGCATTTTATAGATATGTCAGACACATCAGAACAACACAGCATTCTGTAGATATGTCAGACACATCAGAACAACACAGCATTCTGTAGATATGTCAGACACATCAGAACAACACAGCATTTTGTAGATATGTCAGACACATCAGAACAACACAGCATTCTGTAGATATGTCAGACACATCAGAACAACACAGCATTCTGTAGATATGTCAGACACATCAGAACAACACAGCATTCTGTAGATATGTCAGACACATCAGAACAACACAGCATTCTGTAGATATGTCAGACACATCAGAACAACACAGCATTCTGTAGATATGTCAGACACATCAGAACAACACAGCATTCTGTAGATATGTCAGACACATCAGAACAACACAGCATTCTGTAGATATGTCAGACACATCAGAACAACACAGCATTCTGTAGATATGTCAGACACATCAGAACAACACAGCATTCTGTAGATATGTCAGACACATCAGAACAACACAGCATTCTGTAGATATGTCAGACACATCAGAACAACACAGCATTCTGTAGATATGTCAGACACATCAGAACAACACAGCATTCTGTAGATATGTCAGACACATCAGAACAACACAGCATTTTATAGATATGTCAGACACATCAGAACAACACAGCATTCTGTAGATATGTCAGACACATCAGAACAACACAGCATTCTGTAGATATGTCAGACACATCAGAACAACACAGCATTCTGTAGATATGTCAGACACATCAGAACAACACAGCATTCTGTAGATATGTCAGACACATCAGAACAACACAGCATTCTGTAGATATGTCAGACACATCAGAACAACACAGCATTTTATAGATATGTCAGACACATCAGAACAACACAACATTCTGTAGATATGTCAGACACATCAGAACAACACAGCATTTTATAGATATGTCAGACACATCAGAACAACACAGCATTTTATAGATATGTCAGACACATCAGAACAACACAGCATTCTGTAGATATGTTAGACACATCAGAACAACACAGCATTCTGTAGATATGTCAGACACATCAGAACAACACAGCATTCTGTAGATATGTCAGACACATCAGAACAACACAGCATTCTGTAGATATGTCAGACACATCAGAACAACACAGCATTCTGTAGGTATGTCAGACACATCAGAACAACACAGCATTCTGTAGATATGTCAGACACATCAGAACAACACAGCATTCTGTAGATATGTCAGACACATCAGAACAACACAGCATTCTGTAGATATGTCAGACACATCAGAACAACACAGCATTCTGTAGATATGTCAGACACATCAGAACAACACAGCATTCTGTAGATATGTCAGACACATCAGAACAACACAGCATTTTATAGATATGTCAGACACATCAGAACAACACAGCATTCTGTAGATATGTCAGACACATCAGAACAACACAGCATTTTATAGATATGTCAGACACATCAGAACAACACAGCATTTTATAGATATGTCAGACACATCAGAACAACACAGCATTCTGTAGATATGTTAGACACATCAGAACAACACAGCATTCTGTAGATATGTCAGACACATCAGAACAACACAGCATTCTGTAGATATGTCAGACACATCAGAACAACACAGCATTCTGTAGATATGTCAGACACATCAGAACAACACAGCATTCTGTAGGTATGTCAGACACATCAGAACAACACAGCATTCTGTAGATATGTCAGACACATCAGAACAACACAGCATTCTGTAGATATGTCAGACACATCAGAACAACACAGCATTCTGTAGATATGTCAGACACATCAGAACAACACAGCATTCTGTAGATATGTCAGACACATCAGAACAACACAGCATTTTATAGATATGTCAGACACATCAGAACAACACAGCATTTTATAGATATGTCAGACACATCAAAACCAAACAGTATTCTTCAGATAGCTGGGACTGGGAGCACTGAACAGCCTCTCTACTATAGCTGGGACTGGGAGCACTGAACAGCCTCACTGCTATAGCTGGGACTGGGAGCACTGAACAGCCTCTCTGCTATAGCTGGGACTGGGAGCACTGAACAGCCTCTCTGCGACTGGGACTGGGACTGGGAGCACTGAACAGCCTCTCTGCTATAGCTGGGACTGGGAGCACTGAACAGCCTCTCTGCTATAGCTGGGACTGGGAGCACTGAACAGCCTCTCTACTATAGCTGGGACTGGGAGCACAGAACAGCCTCTCTACTATAGATGGGACTGGGAGCACTGAACAGCCTCTATACTATAGATGGGACTGGGAGCACTGAACAGCCTCTCTACTATAGCTGGGACTGGGAGCACTGAACAGCCTCGCTACTATAGCTGGGACTGGGAGGACTGAACAGCCTCTCTACTATAGCTGGGACTGGGAGCACTGAACAGCCTCTCTGCTATAGCTGGGACTGGGAGCACTGAACAGCCTCTCTGCGACTGGGACTGGGACTGGGAGCACTGAACAGCCTCTCTGCTATAGCTGGGACTGGGAGCACAGAACAGCCTCTCTGCTATAGCTGGGACTGGGAGCACTGAACAGCCTCTCTGCTATAGCTGGGACTGGGAGCACTGAACAACCTCTCTACTATAGGTGGGACTGGGACTGGGAGCACTGAACAGCCTCTCTGCTATAGCTGGGACTGGGAGCACAGAACAGCCTCTCTACTATAGCTGGGACTGGGAGCACTGAACAGCCTCTCTACTATAGATGGGACTGGGAGCACTGAACAGCCTCTCTGCTATAGCTGGGACTGGGAGCACTGAACAGCCTCTCTACTATAGCTGGGACTGGGAGCACTGAACAGCCTCTCTACTATAGCTGGGACTGGGAGCACTGAACAGCCTCTCTACTATAGCTGGGACTGGGAGCACTGAACAGCCTCTCTACTATTGCTGGGACTGGGAGCACTGAACAGCCTCTCTACTATAGATGAGACTGGGAGCACTGAACAGCCTCTCTGCTATAGATGGGACTGGGAGCACTGAACAGCCTCTCTACTATAGATGGGACTGGGAGCACTGAACAGCCTCTCTACTATAGCTGGGACTGGGAGCACAGAACAGCCTCTCTACTATAGATGGGACTGGGAGCACTGAACAGCCTCTCTACTATAGATGGGACTGGGAGCACTGAACAGCCTCTCTACTATAGCTGGGACTGGGAGCACTGAACAGCCTCTCTACTATAGATGGGACTGGGAGCACAGAACAGCCTCTCTACTATAGCTGGGACTGGGAGCACAGAACATCCTCTCTACTATAGCTGGGACTGGGAGCACAGAACAGCCTCTCTACTATAGATGGGACTGGGAGCACTGAACAGCCTCTCTACTATAGCTGGGACTGGGAGCACTGAACAGCCTCTCTGCTATAGCTGGGACTGGGAGCAGTGAACAGCCTCTCTGCTATAGCTGGGACTGGGAGCACTGAACAGCCTCTCTACTATAGCTGGGACTGGGAGCACTGAACAGCCTCTCTACTATAGCTGGGACTGGGAGCACTGAACAGCCTCTACTATAGCTGGGACTGGGAGCACTGAACAGCCTCTCTCCTATAGATGGGACTGGGAGTACTGAACAGCCTCTCTGCTATAGCTGGGACTGGGAGCACTGAACAGCCTCTCTGCTATAGCTGGGACTGGGAGCACAGAACAGCCTCTCTGCTATAGCTGGGACTGGGAGCACTGAACAGCCTCTCTGCTATAGCTGGGACTGGGAGCACAGAACAGCCTCTCTACTATAGATGGGACTGGGAGCACTGAACAGCCTCACTACTATAGATGGGACTGGGAGCACTGAACAGCCTCTCTGCTATAGCTGGGACTGGGAGCACTGAACAGCCTCTCTGCTATAGCTGGGACTGGGAGCACTGAACAGCCTCTCTGCTATAGCTGGGACTGGGAGCACAGAACAGCCACTCTGCTATAGCTGGGACTGGGAGCACTGAACAGCCTCTCTACTATAGCTGGGACTGGGAGCACTGAACAGCCTCTCTACTATAGCTGGGACTGGGAGCACTGAACAGCCTCTACTATAGCTGGGACTGGGAGCACTGAACAGTCTCTCTACTATAGCTGGGACTGGGAGCACTGAACAGCCTCTCTGCTATAGCTGGGACTGGGAGCACTGAACAGCCTCTCTACTATAGATGGGACTGGGAGCACTGAACAGCCTCTCTACTATAGCTGGGACTGGGACTGGGAGCACTGAACAGCCTCTCTACTATAGCTGGGACTGGGAGCACTGAACAGCCTCTCTACTATAGCTGGGACTGGGAGCACTGAACAGCCTCTCTGCTATAGCTGGGTCTGGGAGCACTGAACAGCCTCTCTACTATAGATGGGACTGGGACTGGGAGCACAGAATAGCCTCTCTGCTATAGCTGGGACTGGGACTGGGAGCACTGAACAGCCTCTCTACTATAGCTGGGACTAGGAGCACTGAACAGCCTCTCTGCTATAGCTGGGACTGGGACTGGGAGCACAGAATAGCCTCTCTGCTATAGCTGGGACTGGGAGCACTGAACAGCCTCTCTGCTATAGCTGGGACTGGGAGCACAGAACAGCCTCTCTACTATAGATGGGACTGGGAGCACTGAACAGCCTCACTACTATAGATGGGACTGGGAGCACTGAACAGCCTCTCTGCTATAGCTGGGACTGGGAGCACTGAACAGCCTCTCTGCTATAGCTGGGACTGGGAGCACTGAACAGCCTCTCTGCTATAGCTGGGACTGGGAGCACAGAACAGCCACTCTGCTATAGCTGGGACTGGGAGCACTGAACAGCCTCTCTACTATAGCTGGGACTGGGAGCACTGAACAGCCTCTCTACTATAGCTGGGACTGGGAGCACTGAACAGCCTCTACTATAGCTGGGACTGGGAGCACTGAACAGTCTCTCTACTATAGCTGGGACTGGGAGCACTGAACAGCCTCTCTGCTATAGCTGGGACTGGGAGCACTGAACAGCCTCTCTACTATAGATGGGACTGGGAGCACTGAACAGCCTCTCTACTATAGCTGGGACTGGGACTGGGAGCACTGAACAGCCTCTCTACTATAGCTGGGACTGGGAGCACTGAACAGCCTCTCTACTATAGCTGGGACTGGGAGCACTGAACAGCCTCTCTGCTATAGCTGGGTCTGGGAGCACTGAACAGCCTCTCTACTATAGATGGGACTGGGACTGGGAGCACAGAACAGCCTCTCTGCTATAGCTGGGACTGGGACTGGGAGCACTGAACAGCCTCTCTACTATAGCTGGGACTAGGAGCACTGAACAGCCTCTCTGCTATAGCTGGGACTGGGACTGGGAGCACTGAACAGCCTCTCTACTATAGCTGGGACTGGGAGCACTGAACAGCCTCTCTACTATAGCTGGGACTGGGAGCACTGAACAGCCTCTCTGCTATAGCTGGGACTGGGACTGGGACTAGGACTGGGAGCACTGAACAGCCTCTCTACTATAGCTGGGACTGGGAGCACTGAACAGCCTCTCTACTATAGCTGGGACTGGGAGCACTGAACAGCCTCTCTACTATAGCTTGGACTGGGAGCACTGAACAGCCTCGCTACTATAGCTGGGACTGGGAGCACTGAGCAGCCTCTCTACTATAGCTGGGACTGGGAGCACAGAACAGCCTCTCTGCTATAGCTGGGACTGGGACTGGGACTAGGACTGGGAGCACTGAACAGCCTCTCTACTATAGCTGGGACTGGGACTGGGAGCACTGAACAGCCTCTCTGCTATAGCTGGGACTGGGAGCACTGAACAGCCTCTCTGCTATAGCTGGGACTGGGACTAGGACTGGGAGCACTGAACAGCCTCTCTGCTATAGCTGGGACTGGGACTGGGACAGGGAGCACTGAACAGCCTCTCTACTATAGCTGGGACTGGGAGCACTGAACAGCCTCTCTGCTATAGCTGGGACTGGGAGCACTGAACAGCCTCTCTGCTATAGCTGGGACTGGGACTGGGACTAGGACTGGGAGCACTGAACAGCCTCTCTACTATAGCTGGGACTGGGACTGGGACTGGGAGCACTGAACAGCCTCTCTACTATAGCTGGTACTGGGAGCACTGAACAGCCTCTCTACTATAGCTGGGACTGGGACTGGGACTGGGAGCACTGAACAGCCTCTCTACTATAGCTGGGACTGGGAGCACTGAACAGCCTCTCTGCTATAGCTGGGACTGGGAGCACTGAACAGCCTCTCTACTATAGATGGGACTGGGAGCACTGAACAGCCTCTCTACTATAGCTGGGACTGGGACTGGGAGCACTGAACAGCCTCTCTACTATAGCTGGGACTGGGAGCACTGAACAGCCTCTCTACTATAGCTGGGACTGGGAGCACTGAACAGCCTCTCTGCTATAGCTGGGTCTGGGAGCACTGAACAGCCTCTCTACTATAGATGGGACTGGGACTGGGAGCACAGAACAGCCTCTCTGCTATAGCTGGGACTGGGACTGGGACTGGGAGCACTGAACAGACTCTCTACTATAGCTGGTACTGGGAGCACTGAACAGCCTCTCTACTATAGCTGGGACTGGGAGCACTGAACAGCCTCTCTGCTATAGCTGGGACTGGGACTGGGAGCACTGAACAGCCTCTCTACTATAGCTGGGACTGGGAGCACTGAACAGTCTCTCTACTATAGCTGGGACTGGGAGCACTGAACAGCCTCTCTGCTATAGCTGGGACTGGGACTGGGACTAGGACTGGGAGCACTGAACAGCCTCTCTACTATAGCTGGGACTGGGAGCACTGAACAGCCTCTCTACTATAGCTGGGACTGGGAGCACTGAACAGCCTCTCTGCTATAGCTGGGACTGGGACTGGGACTGGGAGCACTGAACAGCCTCTCTGCTATAGCTGGTACTGGGAGCACTGAACAGCCTCTCTACTATAGCTGGGACTGGGAGCACTGAACAGCCTCTCTGCTTTCCCGGGCTGTATCATAACCGTCAGTGATCGGGAGTCCCATAGGGCAGCTCACAATTGGCCCAGCATTTTCCAAGTTATGGGAAGGTTTGACCGGGGTAGGCGGTCATTGTAAATAAGAATTTGTTCCTAACTGACTTGCCTTGTTAAATAAAATCTACACACAGTACCCCATAATGACATCAGAGTACCCTAAAATGACATCACAGCACCCCATAAGGACATCACAGTACCCCATAATGACATCACATTACCCCATAATTACATCACAGTACCCCATAATGACATCACATTACCCCATAATGACATCACAGTACCCCATAATGACATCACAGTACCCCACAATGACATCACAGTACCCCATAATGACATCACAGTACCCCATAATGACATCACATTACCCCATAATGACATCACAGTACCCCATAATTACATCACAGTACCCGATAATGACATCACAGTACCCCATAATGACATCACATTACCCCATAATGACATCACAGTACCCCATAATGACATCACATTACC
This sequence comes from Oncorhynchus mykiss, assembly GCF_013265735.2. NCBI lineage: Eukaryota > Metazoa > Chordata > Actinopteri > Salmoniformes > Salmonidae > Oncorhynchus > Oncorhynchus mykiss. Next base: position 734,998 of record NW_023493660.1, read on the forward strand.
CCATAATGACATCACAGTACCCCATAATGACATCACAGTACACCATAATGACATCACAGTACCCCATAATGACATCACAGTACCCCATAATGACATCACAGTACCCCATAATGACATCACATTACCCCATAATGACATCACAGTACCCCATAATTACATCACAGTACCCGATAATGACATCACAGTACCCCATAATGACATCACATTACCCCATAATGACATCACAGTACCCCATAATGACATCACATTACCCCATAATGACATCACAGTACCCCATAATGACATCACAGTACCCCATAATGACATCACAGTACCCCATAATGACACAGCAAAAACAGTTTTTTAGACATTTTAGCACATTTATGAAAAATATTACATTTACTTATGTAATATTTCAGTTTTCTGTCTTTATGAGGTACTGTGTGTAGATTGATGATGGGTAAAATTCTATTACCTGCTGTTTGTTCACCCGTTCAACCGCAATTGCTGAAAACTCATCCACAACAGCCCAAATATATTTGAGGAAGTTTAAACCTGAAGCCCCATCTGACCCTAACCCACTAATATAGAACATGAGCTGTAGACTACAGTCAGAGACCCTAACCCACTAATATAGAACATGAGCTGTAGACTACAGCCAGAGACCCTAACCCACTAATATGAGCTGTAGACTACAGTCAGAGACCCTAACCCACTAATATGAGCTGTAGACTACAGTCAGAGACCCTAACCCACTAATATAGAACATGAGCTGTAGACTACAGCCAGAGACCCTAACCCACTAATATGAGCTGTAGACTACAGTCAGAGACCCTAACCCACTAATATTAGCTGTAGACTACAGCCAGAGACCCTAACCCACTAATATGATCTGTAGACTACAGTCAGAGACCCTAACCCACTAATATAGAACATGAGCTGTAGACTACAGTCAGAGACCCTAACCCACTAATATGAGCTGTAGACTACAGTCAGAGACCCTAACCCACTAATATGATCTGTAGACTACAGTCAGAGACCCTAACCCACTAATATAGGATATGAGCTGTAGACTACAGTCAGAGACCCTAACCCACTAATATAGAACATGAGCTGTAGACTACAGTCAGAGACCCTAACCCACTAATATAGGATATGAGCTGTAGACTACAGTCAGAGACCCTAACCCACTAATATAGGATATGAGCTGTAGACTATATCTGTGTCAGTCTGCTGCATGATGTATCAGTCTGCTGCATGATGTATCAGTCTACTGTATAATGTATCAGTCTACTGTACTGTATGATGTAGCAGTCTGCTGTATGATGTAACAGTCTACTGTACTGTATGATGTAGCAGTCTACTGTACTGTATGATGTATCAGTCTACTGTACTGTATGATGTAACAGTCTACTGTACTGTATGATGTAACAGTCTACTGTACTGTATGATGTATCAGTCTACTGTACTGTATGATGTAACAGTCTACTGTACTGTATGATGTAACAGTCTACTGTACTGTATGATGTATCAGTCTACTGTACTGTATGATGTAACAGTCTACTGTATGATGTAAAAGTCTACTGTACTGTATGAATTGGCAGTCTACTGTACTGTATGATGTAACAGTCTACTGTACTGTATGATGTATCAGTCTACTGTACTGTATGATGTAACAGTCTACTGTATGATGTATCAGTCTACTGTACTGTATGATGTAACAGTCTACTGTACTGTATGATGTATCAGTCTACTGTACTGTATGATGTAACAGTCTACTGTACTGTATGATGTATCAGTCTACTGTACTGTATGATGTAACAGTCTACTGTACTGTATGATGTATCAGTCTACTGTACTGTATGATGTAACAGTCTACTGTACTGTATGATGTAACAGTCTACTGTACTGTATGATGTAACAGTCTACTGTACTGTATGATGTATCAGTCTACTGTACTGTATGATGTAACAGTCTACTGTACTGTATGATGTATCAGTCTACTGTACTGTATGATGTATCAGTCTACTGTATGATGTAAAAGTCTACTGTACTGTATGAATTGGCAGTCTACTGTACTGTATGATGTAACAGTCTACTGTACTGTATGATGTAGCAGTCTACTGTACTGTATGATGTAACAGTCTACTGTACTGTGGGATGTAGCAGTCTACTGTACTGTGTGATGTAGCAGTCTACTGTACTGTATGAATTGGCAGTCTACTGTACTGTATGATGTAACAGTCTACTGTACTGTATGATGTAGCAGTCTACTGTACTGTATGATGTAACAGTCTACTGTACTGTGGGATGTAGCAGTCTACTGTACTGTGTGATGTAGCAGTCTGCTGTATGATGTAACAGTCTACTGTACTGTATGATGTAACAGTCTACTGTACTGTATGATGTAACAGTCTACTGTACTGTATGATGTAACAGTCTACTGTACTGTATGATGTAACAGTCTACTCTATGATGTAGCAGTCTACTGTACTGTATGATGTAACAGTCTACTTTACTGTTTTATGTAGCAGTCTACTGTACTGTATGATGTAACAGTCTACTGTACTGTATGATGTAGCCGTCTACTGTACTGTATGATGTATCAGTCTACTGTACTGTATGATGTATCAGTCTACTGTACTGTATGATGTAGCAGTCTACTGTACTATATGATGTAGCAGTCTACTGTACTGTATGATGTAACAGTCTACTGTACTGTATGATGTAGCAGTCTGCTGTATGATGTAACAGTCTACTGTACTGTATGATGTAACAGTCTACTGTACTGTATGATGTAACAGTCTACTGTACTGTATGATGTAACAGTCTACTGTACTGTATGATGTAACAGTCTACTGTACTGTATGATGTAACAGTCTACTGTACTGTATGATGTAACAGTCTACTGTACTGTATGATGTATCAGTCTACTGTACTGTATGATGTAGCAGTCTACTGTACTATATGATGTAGCAGTCTACTGTACTGTATGATGTAACAGTCTACTGTACTGTATGATGTAACAGTCTACTGTACTGTATGATGTAGCAGTCTGCTGTATGATGTAACAGTCTACTGTACTGTATGATGTAACAGTCTACTGTACTGTATGATGTAACAGTCTACTGTATGATGTATCAGTCTACTGTACTGTATGATGTAAAAGTCTACTGTACTGTATGATGTAACAGTCTACTGTACTGTATGATGTAGCAGTCTGCTGTATGATGTATCAGTCTACTGTATGATGTAGCAGTCTACTGTACTGTATGATGTATCAGTCTACTGTTCTGTATGATGTAGCAGTCTACTGTATGATGTAACAGTCTACTGTACTGTATGATGTAACAGTCTACTGTACTGTATGATGTAGCAGTCTGCTGTATGATGTATCAGTCTACTGTATGATGTATCAGTCTACTGTACTGTATGATGTATCAGTCTACTGTACTGTATGATGTAGCAGTCTACTGTATGATGTATCAGTCTACTGTATGATGTAGCAGTCTACTGTACTGTATGATGTAACAGTCTACTGTACTGTATGATGTATCAGTCTACTGTACTGTATGATGTAGCAGTCTACTGTATGATGTAGCAGTCTACTGTATGATGTATCAGTCTACTGTATGATGTAGCAGTCTACTGTACTGTATGATGTAACAGTCTACTGTACTGTATGATGTATCAGTCTACTGTACTGTATGATGTATCAGTCTACTGTACTGTATGATGTAACAGTCTACTGTACTGTATGATGTATCATTCTACTGTACTGTATGATGTATCAGTCTACTGTACTGTATGATGTATCAGTCTACTGTATGATGTAGCAGTCTACTGTACTGTATGATGTAACAGTCTACTGTACTGTATGATGTATCAGTCTACTGTACTGTATGATGTATCAGTCTACTGTACTGTATGATGTAGCAGTCTACTGTACTGTATGATGTAACAGTCTACTGTACTGTTTGATTCTGTATTCAGACACAAAATATTTATGTACTCTGTAGAATGACTATTATGACTGTAACTTAACTCATGTGGCCTTGTTGTTTAGTGACCCATACCTCCTCCTGGAGGACAGATTATGTCATTACTATTATTGTTTAGTGACCCATACCTCCTCCTGGAGGACAGATGATGTCATTACTATTGTTGTTTAGTGACCCAATACCTCCTCCTGGAGGACAGATGATGTCATTACTATTGTTGTTTAGTGACCCAATACCTCCTCCTGAAGGACAGATGATGTTATTACTATTGTTGTTTAGTGACCCAATACCTCCTCCTGGAGGACAGATGATGTCATTGCTATTGTTTTTTAGTGACCCAATACCTCCTCCTGGAGGACAGATGATGTCATTACTATTGTTGTTTAGTGACCCAATACCTCCTCCTGGAGGACAGATGATATCATTACTATTGTTGTTTAGTGACCCAATACCTCCTCCTGGAGGACAGATGATGTCATTACTATTGTTGTTTAGTGACCCATACCTCCTGGAGGACAGATGTCATTACTATTGTTGTTTAGTGACCCAATACCTCCTCCTGGAGGACAGATGATGTCATTACTATTGTTGTTTAGTGACCCATACCTCCTGGAGGACAGATGTCATTACTATTGTTGTTTAGTGACCATACCTCCTGGTGGACAGATGTCATTACTATTGTTGTTTAGTGACCCATACCTCCTCCTGCAGGACAGATGATGTCATTACTATTGTTGTTTAGTGACCCATACCTCCTGGAGGACAGATGTCATTACTATTGTTGTTTAGTGACCATACCTCCTGGTGGACAGATGTCATTACTATTGTTGTTTAGTGACCCATACCTCCTCCTGGAGGACAGATGATGTCATTACTATTGTTGTTTAGTGATCCATACCTCCTGGAGGACAGATGTCATTACTATTGTTGTTTAGTGACCATACCTCCTCCTGGAGGACAGATGATGTCATTACTATTGTTGTTTAGTGACCATACCTCCTCCTGGAGGACAGATGATGTCATTACTATTGTTGTTTAGTGACCATACCTCCTCCTGGAGGACAGATGATGTCATTACTATTGTTGTTTAGTGACCCAATACCTCCTCCTGGAGGACAGATGATGTCATTACTATTGTTGTTTAGTGACCCATTACCTCCTCCTGAAGGACAAATGATATCATTACTTTTCCTTGAACAGTATAATGATTCTGTCCTACATCTACACTGAGTGGACAAAACATTAGGAACCTAAGATTCCCAATATGGAATTGCACCCCGTTTTGCCCTCAGAACAGCCTCAAGTCATCATCGGGGCATGGACTCTAGAAGTTGATGAAAGCGTTCCACAGGGATGCTGGCCCATGTTGACTCCAATGCTTCCCACTTGTATCAAGTTGGCTGGATATCTTTTGGGTGGTTGACCATTCTTGATCCACACAGGAAAGTGTTGAGTGTGAAAAAAGTATACTGTACTGTATGATGTAACAGTCTACTGTACTGTATGATGTAACAGTCTACTGTATGATGTATCAGTCTACTGTACTGTATGATGTAACAGTCTACTGTACTGTATGATGTAACAGTCTACTGTACTGTATGATGTAACAGTCTACTGTACTGTATGATGTAACAGTCTACTGTACTGTATGATGTAGCAGTCTACTGTACTGTATGATGTAACAGTCTACTGTAGTGTATGATGTAGCAGTCTACTGTACTGTATGATGTAGCAGTCTACTGTACTGTATGATGTAGCAGTCTACTGTACTGTATGATGTAACAGTCTACTGTACGATGTAAAAGTCTACTGTATGATGTAGCAGTCTACTGTACTGTATGATGTAACAGTCTACTGTACTGTATGATGTAGCAGTCTACTGTACTGTATGATGTAGCAGTCTACTGTACTGTATGATGTAGCAGTCTACTGTACTGTATGATGTAACAGTCTACTGTACTGTATGATGTATCAGTCTACTGTACTGTATGATGTAGCAGTCTACTGTACTGTATGATGTAGCAGTCTACTGTACTGTATGATGTAACAGTCTACTGTACGATGTAAAAGTCTACTGTATGATGTAGCAGTCTACTGTACTGTATGATGTAACAGTCTACTGTACTGTATGATGTAGCAGTCTACTGTACTGTATGATGTAGCAGTCTACTGTACTGTATGATGTAGCAGTCTACTGTACTGTATGATGTAGCAGTCTACTGTACTGTATGATGTAACAGTCTACTGTACGATGTAAAAGTCTACTGTATGATGTAGCAGTCTACTGTACTGTATGATGTATCAGTCTACTGTACTGTATGATGTAACAGTCTACTGTACTGTATGATGTAACAGTCTACTGTACTGTATGATGTAGCAGTCTACTGTACTGTATGAATTGGCAGTCTACTGTACTGTATGATGTAGCAGTCTACTGTACTGTATGATGTAGCAGTCTACTGTACTGTATGATGTATCAGTCTACTGTACTGTATGATGTAGCAGTCTACTGTACTGTATGATGTAGAAGTCTACTGTACTGTGTGATGTAACAGTCTACTGTACGATGTAAAAGTATACTGTATGATGTAGCAGTCTACTGTACTGTATGATGTAGAAGTCTACTGTACTGTGTGATGTAACAGTCTACTGTACGATGTAAAAGTCTACTGTGTGATGTAACAGTCTACTGTACGATGTAAAAGTCTACTGTATGATGTAGCAGTCTACTGTACTGTATGATGTAACAGTCTACTGTACTGTATGATGTAGCAGTCTACTGTACTGTATGATGTAGCAGTCTACTGTACTGTATGATGTAGCAGTCTACTGTACTGTATGATGTAGCAGTCTACTGTACTGTATGATGTAGCAGTCTACTGTACTGTATGATGTAACAGTCTACTGTACGATGTAAAAGTCTACTGTATGATGTAGCAGTCTACTGTACTGTATGATGTAACAGTCTACTGTACTGTATGATGTAGCAGTCTACTGTACTGTATGATGTAGCAGTCTACTGTACTGTATGATGTAGCAGTCTACTGTACTGTATGATGTAACAGTCTACTGTACGATGTAAAAGTCTACTGTATGATGTAGCAGTCTACTGTACTGTATGATGTATCAGTCTACTGTACTGTATGATGTAACAGTCTACTGTACTGTATGATGTAACAGTCTACTGTACTGTATGATGTAGCAGTCTACTGTACTGTATGATGTATCAGTCTACTGTACTGTATGAATTGGCAGTCTACTGTACTGTATGATGTAGCAGTCTACTGTACTGTATGATGTAGCAGTCTACTGTACTGTATGATGTATCAGTCTACTGTACTGTATGATGTAGCAGTCTACTGTACTGTATGATGTATCAGTCTACTGTACTGTATGAATTGGCAGTCTACTGTACTGTATGATGTAGCAGTCTACTGTACTGTGTGATGTATCAGTCTACTGTACTGTATGATGTATCAGTCTACTGTACTGTATGATGTATCAGTCTACTGTACTGTATGATGTAGCAGTCTACTGTACTGTATGATGTAACAGTCTACTGTATGATGTAACAGTCTACTGTATTGTATGATGTAACAGTCTACTGTACTGTTTGATTCTGTATTCAGACACAAAATATTTATGTACTCTGTAGAATGACTATTATGACTGTAACTTAACTCATGTGGCCTTGTTGTTTAGTGACCCATACCTCCTCCTGGAGGACAGATTATGTCATTACTATTGTTGTTTAGTGACCCATACCTCCTCCTGGAGGACAGATGATGTCATTACTATTGTTGTTTAGTGACCCATACCTCCTCCTGGAGGATAGATGATGTCATTAGTATTGTTATTTAGTGACCCAATACCTCCTCCTGGAGGACAGATGATGTCATTACTATTGTTGTTTAGTGACCATACCTCCCATAGCTCCCATAACAGACCAGAGTTAGAGACATTATAGCTCCCATAACAGACCAGAGTTACAGAGACATTATAGCTCCCATAATAGACCACAGAGTTACAGAGACATTATAGCTCCCATAACAGACCACAGAGTTACAGAGACATTATAGCTCCCATAACAGACCACAGAGTTAGAAACATTATAGCTCCCATAACAGACCACAGAGTTACAGAGACATTATAGCTTCTATAACAGACCAGAGAGTTACAGAGACATTATAGCTCCCATAACAGACCACAGAGTTACAGAGACATTATAGCTCCCATAACAGACCACAGTTACAGAGACATTATAGCTCCCATAACAGACCACAGAGTTAGACATTATAGCTCCCATAACAGACCACAGAGTTACAGAGACATTATAGCTCCCATAACAGACCACAGAGTTAGAGACATTATAGCTCCCATAACAGACCACAGAGTTACAGAGACATTATAGCTCCCATAACAGACCACAGAGTTAGAGACATTATAGCTCCCATAACAGACCACAGAGTTAGAGACATTATAGCTCCCATAACAGACCACAGAGTTACAGAGACATTATAGCTCCCATAACAGACCACAGAGTTAGAGACATTATAGCTCCCATAACAGACCACAGAGTTAGAGACATTATAGCTCCCATAACAGACCACAGAGTTAGAGACATTATAGCTCCCATAACAGACCACAGAGTTAGAGACATTATAGCTCCCATAACAGACCACAGAGTTAGAGACATTATAGCTCCCATAACAGACCACAGAGTTACAGAGACATTATAGCTCCCATAACAGACCACAGAGTTAGAGAGACATTATAGCTCCCATAACAGACCACAGAGTTACAGAGACATTATAGCTCCCATAACATACCACAGAGTTAGAGACATTATAGCTCCCATAACAGACCACAGAGTTACAGAGACATTATAGCTCCCATAACAGACCACAGAGTTACAGAGACATTATAGCTCCCATAACAGACCACAGAGTTACAGAGACATTATAGCTCCCATAACAGACCACAGAGTTACAGAGACATTATAGCTCCCATAACAGACCACAGAGTTAGAGACATTATAGCTCCCATAACAGACCACAGAGTTACAGAGACATTATAGCTCCCATAACAGACCACAGAGTTACAGAGACATTATAGCTCCCATAACAGACCACAGAGTTACAGAGACATTATAGCTCCCATAACAGACCACAGAGTTAGAGACATTATAGCTCCCATAACAGACCACAGAGTTACAGAGACATTATAGCTCCCATAACAGACCACAGAGTTAGAGAGACATTATAGCTCCCATAACTGAGGACAGAGTTAGAGACATTATACAGTGCATTCCCAAAGTATTCAGACCCCCTAATACTGCAGAAATGTTTTGGTATCCCCTTCCCCAGATCTGTGCCTCGACACAATCCATTCTCAGAGCTCTACGGACAATTCATTTGACCTCATGGCTTGGTTTTTGCTCTGACTTGAACTGTAAACTGTGGGACCTTATATAAACAGGTGTGTGCCTTTCCAAATCATGTCCAATCAATTGAATTTACCACAGGTTCACTCTAATCAAGTTGTAGAAACATCTCAAGGATGATCAATGGAAACAGAATGCACCGGAGATCAATTTCAAGTCTCATAGCAAAGGGTCTGAATACTTATATATTTAAGGTATTTCTGTTTTTGCTTTGTCATTAGGGGGTATTATGATGTCATTAGGGGGTATTATGATGTCATTAGGGGGTATTGTGATGTCATTATGGGGTATTTTGATGTCATTATGGGGTATTGTGATGTCATTATGGGGTATTTTGATGTCATTAGGGGGTATTGTGATGTCATTAGGGGGTATTATGATGTCATTAGGGGGTATTGTGTGTAGATTGATGAGGAAAACGGGCTGTAACGTAACAAAAGGTGGAAAAAGTCAAGGGGTCTGAATATTTTCTGAATGCACTGTATATTCCAAAATGTTATAACCACCCATATATAATCACCCTTCAGCTCCCCTCAACCCCTCCCATCTATCTCTGACCACCATCCAGTCCCCCCCTTCAGCTCCCCTCAACCCCTCCCATCTATCTCTGACCACCATCCAGTCCCCCCCTTCAGCTCCCCTCAACCCCTCCCATCTATCTCTGACCACCATCCAGTCCCACCCTTCAGCTCCCCTCAACCCCTCCCATCCATTTCGTTTATATTTGTCATATAGTTTTTTCTCAACTGTGCTGTGATGTTTCACACAAGTTCTAAAACGTTCTATTCTCATAGTTTCTACAGATTGTAAATGAAAAATAAAATATTTGTACAGTACTTGATTGAACTGCTAAGGCAACGGTTGGCCATACATTCAACTGTTGAATAAAATAAAGATGCAGCATAATACAACGACATGGAATTACATTCTTCTGTTATGAGCGTTGCTACTATCTAGCTATACTGACTACTGATTAAAACCATTCACTGACATTCCCCACACAGGCTGTACAAATCAGTTGCTTACCACCCCAATAGATCCACAAACGATGCAATCGCCATCACTCTGCCTTATCCCATCTGGACAAGAGGAATACCTATGTAACAATGCTGTTCATTGACTATAGGTCAGCATTCAACACCACAGTACACTCCAAGCTCATCATTAAGCTCGAGGCACTGGGTCTGAGCACCGCCCTGTGCAATTGGGTCCTGGACTTCCTGACGGGCCGCCGCCAGGTGGTGAAGGTAGGTAACAACACCTCCACTTCACTGAACCTCAACACTGGGGCCCCACGGGGGGACGAGACAGCCTACAGGGAGGAGGTGAGGGCTCTGGGAGTGTGGTGCCAGGAAAATAACCTTTCACTCAACGTCAACAAAACAAAGGAGATGATTGTGGAAACAGCAGGGAGCACCCCCCTATCCACATCTACAGGACCGCAGTGGAGAAGGTGGAAAGCCTCAAGTTCCTAGGCATCACATCACTGACAAAATGAAATGTTCCACCCACACAGTGTGGTGAAGGTGCAACAGCTTGGCACCTAAAACCCTCAGACACTTTTATAGATACACAATTGAGAGCATCCTGTCGGGCTGTATCACCGCTTGGTACGGAAACTGCACCTCCCACAACCGTAGGGCTCTCCAGAGGGTAGTGAGGTCTGCACAACGCATCACCGGGGACAAACTACCTGCCCTCCAGGACACCTACACCACCAGATGTCACAGGAAGGACAAAAATATCAAGGACAACAACAACCCAAGCCACTGCCTGTTCACCCCATTACCATCCAGAAGGCGAGGTCAGTACAGTTGCATCAAAGCAGGGACCGAGAGACTGAAAAACACCTATCTCAAGGCCATCAGACTGTTGAACAGCCATCACTAGCATGGAGAGGCTGCTGCCTACACAGACTCGAAATCATTGGGCAATTGAATAAATGGATCACTAGTCACTTTAATAATGTTTACATATCTTGCATTACTCACCTACACACTCTTAGTCTATGCCGCTCTGACATTACTCACCTACACACTCTTAGTCTATGCCGCTCTGACATTACTCATCCATATATTTCTATATTCCAATCCTTTACTTAGATTTGTGTGTATATGTTGTGAAATTGTTAGATATTACTGCACTGTAAGGGTTTTGACTTGAGGTTATTGTTTATAGGGGTGCCAGGTAGGTTGTGCCTACCAGAGAAAACATTGCTTTCTCCTTTTAGTTTGGGAGGGAATGAGTCCCATCTGGACCGTCAAGTCTACACCAATACAAAGGACCCTTAAAACATTGAAAAGAACTTCAAAAACAACTATATTCTTTTGTGTGTTGTATTACCAACAAATGATCACACACACATAACAAAATAACACAATGAGTTCTGGTTCCTCCAGAAATGTCCTGTACCTCGGGCCTAAAAGAGTCCAGCCCGGTAAAGGACTGTTAAAAATCCAGACAGACACCTCTGCTGTCAGCCCTCTACCACCCTAACCCAGAGATATTTATCAGTTCAGACAGACACCTCTGCTGTCAGTGTTACGATTTTCTTTAGGTGAAGGAGAGTCAGACCAAAATGCGGCGTGGTTATTTAGATACATCTTTAATGAAGATGAAACACGAACAATACAAAAACCATAAACGTAAAAACCAAAACCGCCTAAACTGGTGCAAACTAACACAGAGACAGGAACAATCACCCACGAAACACTCAAAGAATATGGCTGCCTAAATATGGTTCCCAATCAGAAACAACAATAAACACCTGCCTCTGATTGAGAACCACTCCAGACAGCCATAGACTATGCTAGAACACCCCACTAAGCCACAATCCCAATACCTACGAAAACCCCAAGACAAAACACACCACATAAATAAATCCATGTCACACCCTGGCCTGACCAAAATAATAAAGAAAACACAAAATACTAAGACCAGGGCTTGACAGTCAGCCCTCTATCCACCCTAACCCAGAGATATTTATCAGTTCAGACAGACACCTCTGCTGTCAGCCCTCTATCCACCCTAACCCAGAGATATTTATCAGTTCAGACAGACACCTCTGCTGTCAGCCCTCTATCCACCCTAACCCAGAGATATTTATCAGTTCAGACAGACACCTCTGCTGTCAGCCCTCTATCCACCCTAACCCAGAGATATTTATCAGTTCAGACAGACACCTCTGCTGTCAGCCCTCTATCCACCCTAACCCAGAGATATTTATCAGTTCAGACAGACACCTCTGCTGTCAGCCCTCTATCCACCCTAACCCAGAGATATTTATCAGTTCAGACAGACACCTCTGCTGTCAGCCCTCTATCCACCCTAACCCAGAGATATTTATCAGTTCAGACAGACACCTCTGCTGTCAGCCCTCTATCCACCCTAACCCAGAGATATTTATCAGTTCAGACAGACACCTCTGCTGTCAGCCCTCTATCCACCCTAACCCAGAGATATTTATCAGTTCAGACAGACACCTCTGCTGTCAGCCCTCTATCCACCCTAACCCAGAGATATTTATCAGTTCAGACAGACATCTCTGCTGTCAGCCCTCTATCCACCCTAACCCAGAGATATTTATCAGTTCAGACAGACACCTCTGCTGTCAGCCCTCTATCCACCCTAACCCAGAGATATTTATCAGTTCGCAGGAGAGCAAAAACAGTGTTTCCAACGGCGCAGTTTAATCATAAAAAACACCGGAAAACAGAACAATCAATAAATGGTACAAAAACCCGTCGCACACCAGTATAACTTGCACAAGCCCTTACAAACATAATTCTGGACAAGGACATGGGGTTAAATAAACAACATGTAATGAATGGAATTGGAACCAGGTGTGTGGAAAGACAAGACAAAAAACTAATGGAAAATGAAAGGTGGATCGGCGATGGCTAGAAGACCGGTGACGTCGACCGCCGAACGTCGCCCGAACAAGGAGAGGGACTGACTTCGGAGGAAGTCGTGACAATAACCCCAGATCAACCTGAAGCCTTGTAGTCGCAGTAGATGGCAAACAGACGGTAGAAGTTCAGAATGACCACCAGGAAGTTCTTGATGGCGAAGAAGATGAGCATGTGGTGTATGACGTGGAAGTAGAGGATGAGGGTGAGGCGGACCACCAGGAAGGGTCCGTCCTGGACGAAGAGGCTCTCCACCATGCTCCAGATATCTGTCCTTAGTCTGGCCAGCAGAGACACACCCTGGTCCCCCTCTGAATATTCATCAGGTCTGGAGGTAGACACTGGGGAGAGAAGAGACATTGGTCAGCTGGTCATGTGGGATAAGTTAGTGACATTGAAATCCAGAATCTGTGTCTAAATATCGCCACATACATACATACTGACTGAATAAAATAAATATAAATATATTTCCTGGGGTCCCAAGAAATTCTGGTGGAAAATATTGTCATTACCATAAATCCCTGTATAACAGAGCAATAACATTATGGTTACCATAAATCCCTGTATAACAGAGCAATAACATTATGGTTACCATAAATCCCTGTATAACAGAGCAATAACATTATGGTTACCATAAATCCCTGTATAACAGAGCAATAACATTATGGTTACCATAAATCCCTGTATAACAGAGCAATAACATTATGGTTACCATAAATCCCTGTATAACAGAGCAATAACATTATGGTTACCATAAATCCCTGTATAACAGAGCAATAACATTATGGTTACCATAAATCCCTGTATAACAGCACAATAACATTATGGTTACCATAAATCCCTGTATAACAGAGCAATAACATTATGGTTACCATAAATCCCTGTATAACAGTACAATAACATTATGGTTACCATAAATCCCTGTATAACAGAGCAAGCAGAAATGTGTATTCTGTAGCACAAACTCAAAAAAGTTCTGGAGAATAAGAGCACCTCCTCCCAGCTGCCCACTGCACTGAGGCTAGGAAACACTGTTACCACCGATAAATCCACAATAATTGAGAATTTCAATAAGCATTTTTCTACGGCTGGCCATGCTTTCCCCCTGGCTACCCCTACCCTGGTCAACTGCCCGGCACCCTCCACACACCCCATTTCTCCTTCACCCAAATCCAGATAGCTGATGTTCTGAAAGAGCTGCAAAATCTGGACCCCTACAAATCAGCCGGGCTAGACAATCTGGACCCCCTCTTTCTAAAATTATCTGCCGAAATTGTTGCAACCCCTATTACTAGCCTGTTCAACCTCTCTTTCGTATCGTCTGAGATTCCCAAAGATTGGAAAACTTCCGTGGTCATCCTCCTCTTCAAAAGGGGGAGACACTCTAGACACAAACTGCTACAGACCTATATCTATTCTACCCTGCCTTTCTAAGGTCTTTAAAAGCCAAGTTAACAAACAGATTACTGACCATTTCGAATCTCACTGTACCTTCTCCACTATGCAATCTGGTTTCAGAGCTGGTCATGGGTGCACCTCAGCCACGCTCAAGGTACTAAAAGATATCAGAACCGCCATCAATAAGAGACATTACTGTGCAGCCGTATTCATCGACCTGGCCAAGGCTTTCGACTCATTTACAAAATAGCCTCCAATACTCTACTCAACAAATTGGATGCAGTCTATCACAGTGCCATCCGTTTTGTCACCAAAGCCCCATATACTACCCACCACTGCGACCTGTATGCTCTCGTTGGCTGGCCCTCACTACATACTCGTCGCCAAACCCACTGGCTCCAGGTCATCACCAAGTCTCTGCTAGCTAAAACCCCACCTTATCTCAGCTCACTGGTCACCATAGCAGCACCCACCCATAGCACGTGCTCCAGCAGGTATATCTCACTGGTCACCCCCAAAGCCAATTCTTCCTTTGGCCGCCTCTCCTTCCAGTTCTCTGCCAATGACTGGAACGAACTGCAAAAACCTCTGAAGCTGGAGACTCTTACCTGCCTCACTAACTTTAAGCGCCAGCTGTCAGAGCAGCTCACAGTTCCCTGCACCTGTACGTAGCTCATCTGTAAATAGCCCATCCAATCGACCTCATCCCCATTCTGTATTTATTTATTTATCTTTCTCCTTTTCACCCCATTATCTCTACTTGCACATTAATCTTCTGCACATCCTACCATCCTACCATTCCAGTGTTTAATTTAATTTTTATGGAATGGTCTGCCTATCCATGTAAGAGACGCAAACTCGGTCTCAACCTTTAAGTCTTTACTGAAGACTCATCTCTTCAGTGGGTCATATGATTGAGTGTAGTTTGGCCCAGGAGTGGGAAGGTGAATGGAAAGGCTCTGGAGCAACGAACCGCCCTTGCTGTCTCTGCCTGGCCGGTTCCCCTCTTTCCACTGGGATTCTCTGCCTCTAACCCTATTACAGGGGCTGAGTCACTGGCTTACTGGGGCTCTTTCATACCGTCCCTGGGAGGGATGCGTCACTTGAGTGGGTTGAGTCACTGATGTGATCTTCCTGTCTGGGTTGGCGCCCCCCCTTGGGTTGTGCCGTGGTGGAGATCTTTGTGGGCTATACTCGGCCTTGTCTCAGGATGGTAAGTTGGTGGTTGAAGATATCCCTCTAGTGGTGTGGGGCTGTGCTTTGGCAAAGTGGGTGGGGTTATATCCTTCCTGTTTGGCCCTGTCCGGGGGTGTCCTCGGATGGGGCCACAGTGTCTCCTGACCCCTCCTGTCTCAGCCTCCAGTATTTATGCTGCAGTAGTTTATGTGTCGGGGGGCTAGGGTCAGTTTGTTATATCTGGAGTACTTCTCCTGTCCTATTCGGTGTCCTGTGTGAATTTAAGTATGCTCTCTCTAATTCTCTTTCTCTCTTTCTTTCTCTCTTTCGGAGGACCTGAGCCCTAGGACCATGCCTCAGGACTACCTGACATGATGACTCCTTGCTGTCCCCAGTCCACCTGGCCGTGCTGCTGCTCCAGTTTCAACTGTTCTGACTTATTATTATTGGACCATGCTGGTCATTTATGAACATTTGAACATCTTGGCCATGTTCTGTTATAATCTCCACCCGGCACAGCCAGAAGAGGACTGGCCACCCCACATAGCCTGGTTCCTCTCTAGGTTTCTTCCTAGGTTTTGGCCTTTCTAGGGAGTTTTTCCCTGCCACCGTGCTTCTACACCTGCATTGCTTGCTGTTTGGGGTTTTAGGCTGGGTTTCTGTACAGCACTTTTAGATATCAGCTGATGTACGAAGGGCTATATAAATACATTTGATTTGATTTGATTTTGATAATTCCCTGTAGAACAGAGCAATAACATTATGGTTACCATAATTCCCTGTAGAACAGAGCAATAACATTGTGGTTACCGTAATTCCCTGTATAACACAGCAATAACATTATGGTTACCCTAATTCCCTGTATAACACAGCAATAACATTATGGTTACCATAATTCCCTGTATAACAGAGCAATACCATGATGGTTACCGTAATTCCCTGTATAACAGTACAATAACATTATGGTTACTGTAATTCCCTGTATAACAGAGCAATAACATTATGGTTACCGTAATTCCCTGTATAACAGAGCAATAACATTATGGTTACCGTAATTCCCTGTATAACACAGCAATAACATTATGGTTACCATAATTCCCTGTATAACAGAGCAATACCATGATGGTTACCGTAATTCCCTGTATAACAGTACAATAACATTATGGTTACTGTAATTCCCTGTATTACAGAGCAATAACATTATGGTTACCGTAATTCCCTGTATAACAGAGCAATAACATGATGGTTACCGTAACCATAAGAAGAGCCAGGATAGAAACACACAGTACCTGACAGGTGGAGAGGAAACTGGAACATACTCCATGTCCAGACTCCGAGGATGACGTACACCATGCTGGGACTGCTGTCCCTGTGGGAGACATGGTTTAACAGTGTTAAGGGTGTGAAGCTGCAGAAACATTCACATGTATGTTTCTCTGCACTGGTACTATAGCCTGGGTCCAGTCTGTTTCTGTTCCTAATGGAATTGTCATGGTACTGTAGCCTGGGTCCAGTCTGTTTCTGTTCCTAATGGAATTGTCATGGTACTATAGCCTGGGTCCAGTCTGTTTCTGTTCCTAATGGAATTGTCATGGTACTGTAGCCTGGGTCCAGTCTGTTTCTGTTCCTAATGGAATTGTCATGGTACTATAGCCTGGGTCCAGTCTGTTTCTGTTCCTAATGGAATTGTCATGGTACTGTAGCCTGGGTCCAGTCTGTTTCTGATCCTATTGGAATTGTCATGGTACTGTAGCCTGGGTCCAGTCTGTTTCTGTTCCTAATGGAATTGTCATGGTACTATAGCCTGGGTCCAGTCTGTTTCTGTTCCTAATGGAATTGTCATGGTACTGTAGCCTGGGTCCAGTCTGTTTCTGTTCATTATGGAATTGTCATGGTACTGTAGCCTGGGTACAGTCTGTTTCTGTTCATTATGGAATTGTCATGGTACTGTAGCCTGGGTCCAGTCTGTTTCTGTTCATTATGGAATTGTCATGGTACTGTAGCCTGGGTCCAGTCTGTTTCTGTTCATTATTGAATTGTCATGCCAAGAGTGCAGAAACAGACTGGCACCCAGGCTACATATAATGTCTACTGACTTAAAATATCTACATCAAACAGTATCTCTGAGGTTAAGGGTTAGGGGTCGGGGTTAAGGTACTGACTTGACATTAGACAGTATCTCTGAGGTTAGGGTTAGGGGTTAGAGGTCAGGGAGTGTCTCTGAGGTGAACTCCAGGATGCCAGGTTATGGTTAGGGGTTAAGGGTTAGAGTTTAGGGGTTAGAGGTCAGGGTTTAGGGACTCACTTGACATCCAACAGTGTCTCTGAGGTGAACTCCAGGATGTCAGCGGCAGTGCCTACGAAGATGAGGAGGAGCTGAGACAGTTCATCCCTGGTCACCCCTCCTGCAACAGGGAGCAGCCACTTCCCTATGACCAGCAGGATCAACAGGGTCTGGTGCAGGGCCAGGATCCAGTCGTTAGCGCACACTGACGACAACAGAGATACTGAACCCTGTTGGGCCAAGCAGAGAGACACATAGTGGTTAGTATAACTGATTAGAGGTTATTAATGGCTAGGTAACTCCAACCAGAGAGACACATAGTGGTTAGTATAACTGATTAGAGGTTATTAATGGCTAGGTAACTCCAACCAGAGAGACACATAGTGGTTAGTATAACTGATTAGAGGTTATTAATGGCTAGGTAACTCCAACCAGAGAGACACATAGTGGTTAGTATAACTGATTAGAGGTTATTAATGGCTAGGTAACTCCAACCAGAGAGACACATAGTGGTTAGTATAACTGATTAGAGGTTATTAATGGCTAGGTAACTCCAACCAGAGAGACACATAGTGGTTAGTATAACTGATTAGAGGTTATTAATGGCTAGGTAACTCCAACCAGTGTTGTTATTATTAAAGATCAGTATCTCAAAATCTCCCTTAAAAAACATGAATGAATGTTTTCTAAGAGGTTAAGGGAGAGCCCAGTTCAGGCCAGGGGAGGGTACTACAGCCAGCAGCAGAGTCTGCCACATGAATAAAAGTCCTGTGTGACTAAGCTTGTAATAGTTTTTATTAAGGGTTGTTTAGTTAAAAAACAACTTCTGTAGATGTATTTTAGTTATAAAAAGTCAGAGCTCACAATAAAGTATTTGAGGTGCACCAGCAGCATTACCAAACAAACTGGTGTTAAAGACAGCCTCTGTCTAGTTAGGCCTGTAGGAAAAACCTGCAGGACACAGGAAACACTGTGGCTTCTGCCCACCTGGAGTAACGTCTCGCTGCCATTGGTGGAAATCCCTCTCCACATGTTTAACAGGCTCTTTATGTTTTCAGATGAATACAGTTTGTCACACTGAGGATGAACAGACATACAGTACACAAGTTAAATTGATACGATACTATGTGTTCTAGCCTACAGTATGGACAATAGAAAAGAAACAGCATCATTTACACACAGTATATGATTTCATTCACCATCATTTACACAGAGTACAGTATATGATTTCATTCACCATCATTTACACAAAGTACAGTATATGATTCCATTCAGCATTATTTACACAGAGTACAGTATATGATTTCCGCTCATTATGCAAGTTACAAATAAATGTACAACTAAAGTAAAGGAATAAATGATTAAAAATCCTAAATAAAACAGAACATCAAAGTCCTTACCCTGGAATCAGTAGCTTTGTTCTGTTGATGATGTAACTCTAGAATCCACAGAGATGGAATGATACTGATGAGGAACAGGAAGATGGCAGGAGAAAACCTGGAGACAGGGAAAGATAACATGAAAAGGTATTAAAAACAAACAGTCAAGGCTACTAAACTTTAAAAAAAAAAAGTAATTTCACAGTTCTATGCTACTTAGATTTACCATTTACAATCCTGTAATTTCACAGTTCTATGTTATTTAGATTTACCATTTACAATCCTGTAATTTCACAGTTCTATGTTATTTAGATTTACCATTTACAATCCTGTAATTTCACAGTTCTATGTTATTTAGATTTACCATTTACAATCCTGTAATTTCACAGTTCTATGTTATTTAGATTTACCATTTATAATCCTGTAATTTTTTTC